>NC_133355.1:12502055-12714555 GCF_030506205.2 Paramisgurnus dabryanus | reverse complement strand
ACATTAAAGCTTGTCTACTAATTTTTTGAGTATTTTCTGGGACCAAAGTGCCGTGTGAATGAGGTTCATGTCTTGTCCAAAGAAGTGCAAAAAGTGGTGGTTTTGACTAAAAAAGTTTGCACACACTTTTTGCATTAAAAGACGACTTTTGATGTTAAAAACTGACATTTGTGAAAGTAAGACATTTCAATTACTGACTTATTATCTTGTCACTGCCATTAAAGTGAAATTACTGAACCTACTTTAAACATAAGAGCCTAATACATTTATTAACAAGAAAACATGTCACATGCACTTGGAGGGTTTTGCATCTGAACTCTTCATATACAATATACGCCACTTATGATTAATTATACAGTATGGAAATAATAAGCCCTTATAATTAGCCTGGTCACACTGGATGCAGGGTTTGTGGAAATGGTTGGCCTGGCCAAGCTGGGAGACTGGTTGAGCAAACCAGCACAGTCTCCTACAAGCCATTTCTCACAGATCCAGAATTCATTCATAATTTAGTGTATGTCCATCGTTTCTTTGTCACGTATTCGATTCCCCTGGAATTGAGGCCATTATCGGCATGCCATTCACAACAGGGAAGAGTTTTCCTTTACTCAAATCAATATGCCTTATGAAAGGTCTTTTTTTTTAGGTATTTTTATAGAACCGTAATACAGGTTAGTACTGACGAGTATTGATGAAAACTGTAAATTTATAATCAAACAAACGTTAAGAAGTCCATTAACTGCTTTCATTAAGATACTTATCATATCTTAAATGATCAAATAAGAAACAAAAATAAACTGAACTGCCTCACATTTCCTCCACAGCCCCAGTGGAAATCCTGCATTAAACCACAGATACACAAAGGTTAAAATATGGATGATCGTAAAGTGAAAAAAAAACATTTTCAGGCAAAGCACAAATATTCAATGGACATTTTTAGTAGTAACGGTAATGAGCCAGAATGTACCACAGTTTTTATAACCTCTCAGGTAAACAACAGACATTGAGAAGAATGTAAAAGTGGCCTATAGCTTGACTGCACTATAAGTCCTTTAGATGGGATGACCCATCTCACCCGGGACACTTTCAGTTTGAAGTGCTGCCTTCAGGTAGACGTTTAGGTCTATTAGCCTAAGTTACAAACAAACAAATTAAAAAACAGTTTCTACCCAAAAGCAATAAATGCACTAAACAATTCACAATGTGTAATGCTATTCTAGATGCATTACATCTATTTTAAATGTAATGCATAACGTCTGCACATCTCTATTGGCTGCCTGTGAACAGATGGAAAGATGGAATTAGTCATGATTTTGAGCCACTTTACGGCCATTTTCTGGAGGTTTAAATTGTGTTCCTTTTGTCTATGAAAGCACATCCTTTTATTATTATATCAAAAGCTTGATTAATTAAAGTCCTTTGGAAACTCGAACACAATTGACGGCCGTTTTGTTAATCAAAAACAAGCATCAGCCTCTAAATGATGCCTAAATCCTACGCGAGCCCTTCAGCTGCCTGTCAGGTCAAACTTGTTCATGTTAGGGGGTAATTCATCATAATGACACAATTGTGATTCATCCTATTCAGTGACTTTAATGGGAAAAATACAGCTGAGGCAGAAAAACTGTGAATTATTACATGCGTCCATTGTCTTGCGTGTCTATAAAAAATATTAATAAATACTAATATGCTATTAGATGGCAGGTTTAGACTCGGGTGATTGATGAACTTAGGATCATTTTAATTCAAAGGCTGCTGTGCTTTGTGCATTTATGCTTTAAATTACAGATGTTTTTGGGGTCCGTGTCTAGAATGTTATCACAGGTAAAATTAAACCAACAGTTGAGTTTGTCCATATTTTACTCAATCATTAACAAACCAGCATAGAATTTATCTTAAAAACGCACTTGAAATATGCGTTACACAAAGTAAGAAAGTATACAACTCATATAACTCAAGCAAGCATGAAGAAGTCTGTTCTCAAATGGAGGAGACTGTTACCATGGAAATCAAAGCTTTTTCAGTATCCACACAACTATCTCACAGCTGGTTGGTTTGGTTTAGGATTAAAAGTCTTTATTGGCGAATTGGCAGAAATGCATATTGAGACAGTGAATGGGGGATTTACTTTTGGCATGCAGGTTATTGACAAAAATGTTAAGCTCAGATCTGGCTGGGCTGCAAGTGCTTAACACAGCCTCTGGCAGTCAATAAGAATCACAACTCAATAGGAGTGTTGTTGATTGCAAGTTACAATAAGTCACATTTCAGGTCAAGTCACATTTACTGTAAGTTACAATGTAATTGAAACTTGAGCATCCTCATGTTTGACCCCTGCATCAAGTGGGTGTAGGTTTGGTTTGAACATTAGGGGGCATCTTTTCATTAATTGTTGGGGGATTGTAATCTTAATTATTTGGGGGGGTTAAAGCAACACTATGTAGTTTTTACCTTTAAATAATGTCTCCTAAATTATTTCAGTGATAGAACAACTTTTAACTGGACAAATTGTACTGTTGCTGCAACCTGAGCAACCTGCTAGCTGCTACAAGCACACTCTGAGGGGCTGGACACACCAAAACTTTTAAACGCGGCTGAAAACGCCTTGAGGACGCCGAATGCCAGCTGTTTTTCAGCTGAGTGCCAGCTTTCTTCAGCTGAGCACTTTGGTAGCTGTGATACTTCAGCTGCGAGCCGGTTGGTTGCTGTGGTAATGTCCCGCCCCTCCTCCACTGTGATGGGGCGGCCGTGTGAGAACTGACATTGAAGAGCGGAGCTTTTCTCACAAAGTTGAATCTCTTTCAACTCTCGTCGCTCAGCGCTGAGCGCGGAAAAAACGGCAAGCGCCGGTTTTCAGGGCGGTAAAAACCCGCTAGCTGCTGGCTTATTTGAAAAACGCTGAGCTTCCATTGGAAACAATTGAAAACATGCGCCGGCCGCGGGCATAAAAGTTTTGGTGTACACAACCCCTTAAAGTGGCAGTGGAGGGTAGAGCACACAGCCCCACCCCTCCCCCTGCCTGCAGAAGAGTGTCTGATACCAGGCACTGTTGCGCTTTTCAACCACATGGGGGAGCTGTAAGTCATTTTTACATGGAAACTACATAGTGTTGCTTTAACTCCTACATCGCCCCAGAAAATATGCACCTTGCAGAGGTGTAAAGTACTAACTCAAGTTACTTAAGTAACTTGTATCAGTGTTTTTCTTTGGCAAATATTTTACTTCACTACATTCCTTTGCATACAACTGTACGTTTTACTGTAAATTTCATAAACACAAGTTGGTTTTTACCTTTAATACTTAAATACATTAAATCTAGCTGGTTCAACTTATAGTAAGTTACCTGGGTGCCTTAAAACCTTGAATTAATTAAACATAAAAATATTAGTTGACACAATTTTTACACAACTTTGTTGGAGCCAACTAATATTTTTATATTGAATGAATTAAAAAAGAATTTAAGCCAACCAGGTAACTTTCTTTTTAAAGTTGAAACAACAAATCTTGTTTTACACTCTAAAAACAAACGGTGCTATATAGCACCAAAAGTGGTTCTTTGCTCGTAATCATAGAAAACCATTTTTAGTGCCATATAGCACTGCTGAAGCACCTGTAAAGCACCTATAACCATATAGGGACCATATAGCACCAGATATGGTTCTACATAGCACTATATGGTTCTACAAGGGTGCTTCACTGGTGCTTCGCAGGTGCTATATGGCACTAAAAATGGTTTTCTATGATTACGAGCAAAGAACCACTTTTGGTGCTATATAGCACCGTTTGTTTTAAGAGTGTATAGTGTATGTATACTTTTACTTATTTATAAACGTTTGCTTGAGTAAAAGATTTTTTGTGAAACTAATTAAGTTTTAAAAGATATTTTGTGTGAAATGTAGTGTTTTGTTTGTGTTTTAAGGGCTCCTTAATTATTAAATATTCATAGACAGACAGATAAATAGATATGGAAACTTTATGAGTCCTAGAGGGCAAATTCACAAAAACACCCTCTCAGCTGGTGAGGAGAACAGACAGTAACTTTCATTGCAGAGATTTTGTACTTAACTCAAAGTAAAGACTCACAACATGAATGTAGCCCTGGGGAGGGAATATGAATATTGAATAATATTTTATGGGCATTGAATTTAAAGGCATAAGTGCAGTTGTACTGTTTTGTTTCTCTGTTTCTACTGCTGTAGAAGACGGCTATTGTTAATTTTAAGTTAATGTTAGTTAATGCATTAACTAATGTTGTTAACAAATACAACCTTATTGTAAAGTGTTACCAAATCATTTACTCACCATCATGTTTTTAAAGAAGTACCTGTATCTGTATTCTTTAATACACAAATGATGATCCTTTGTGATCCTTTCATACAATGCAAGACAAGTGAATGGTGGTTTTTAAAGGCAGGTTCAAAGTTCTTCTACAGCCATGAAAGCTTAACTGGGAGCATCAGTTACTTTGTTGCTCAGCTTTTGTGTAGTTTGCAAGAGCTGCTAATTAAAGGTCCCGTTTTTCCTGTTTTTGAAGCTATGATTGCGTTTAAGGTGTGCAAACGTCTTCATGTTTCCTGTGTGAGAAAACTAAGTATTTTTGACGCAATTTACTTATCTGTATAGCACTGTTTTCACTTTCCGAAAAACAGACTGATGTCTTCCTTGTTTAATGAATTCCCTCCTTCAGAAATACATATTGAGTTCTGATTGTGTAGTTTGTTTAGTGTGTTGTGATTCGACAGCAGTTTAGCTTAGCCATATGCGTTTGAGCTTAGCTGGCGACTGATGTATTCCTGTGGGCGGAGTTTAATCAAAAACTTTTTATTGACGTCATTCAATCGGGAAATAGAGGGCTGTAGTCCAAACCGGCCATTCGCTGTAGGCTTTGAAAGGCGAATTCTGTTAAAGAAAATATATCGCCTGGCAGTGAACTTTGAGCTTTATCATTTTGCCCTGTCATTTTGCCATCAAGTATTATTTATGCTATTATAGCAAAATCACACACTTACTAAAGTTTGAAAAATGGGATCAGGAAAAACGGGACCTTTACAATCTGTTTATAATGTCTTTCTGTTTAATGAAAAAATACTGCATTACTCATTACAAGGTACGGAAGTAAAAATGGAGTAAAAGATGTAAAAGTTTTTTTTATTAACTATTTATTAGTTATTCTTATTAACTTTGATAGTAAAAGGAGCTTATAACATTAAGTTATAGCAGTTGAACTAAGTAGGCAGTCTAAACTCAAAAAATTGGAGACAGTGGGTCTTATTCACAAAACAGGCGTACGCACAAATTTGTTTGTAAAATGTGCAACGGATGTTTTAACTAACAATTCATGATTCAACAAATCTTTCACACTAAAATTTATTTTAAATGTATGCAAAAACGTAAGAACAACTTAGAACACATGTACGCAATAACCACGGACAAGAAAAAAATATATAATATATAACGCAGATATACTGTATATTATAGGGTTCATTTTCCTTGTTCATGATTATTAAGCATTAAGTTGTTCTTACGTTTTTGCAAACATTTCAAAGAAATGTTAGTATGAAAGTTTTTGTTGAATCATGATTTGTAAGTTAAAACGTCCATACTTAGTGAATGAGACCCAGTGTTTTCGGCTTACCAGACCAATGAACCGCAACTGACGATGGAAACCATAAGTTTATCTGCTCATTTTTACAAATGCAATGTTTTTGTTGTCTGCAAATTACAAACCCATGGTGTGAATTTTTATTACTGCGGATCATTTCGTGGGTTGTGTCCGTCGGAGGTTGCATTTATGGGCTATTGCAGAAATACACTATTGGGAAAATTGGCAGTGGGCAGGATCAAAACAGACATTGTGACACATAAGGCGCATTTCAAAGAGTAACTGATACAGCATTGTTTTTGAGAGAAACAGATATGTGAACTTAGCATGTTTCCTAAATATCTACCAATAAATTACAGCATTTTTTTACAGCTTTGGTACAGTCGAAAAAACCTCCATACTGCTCCTTTTAAAGATAGGGCACTATGACATCCTTCCATAGTCAATACTAGCTTACTAAAAATAAGTCTGATACATTGAAGCAGTCTCACTGGGAGCCAATTTAATAATTGTCAATATTCTCTCATTGCCCTGCTCTTTCCACTGGCGATAAATAGGGAAACAGGTGCCTTATTCAGTACAAACCAGCTGGCTCTTCAGTCTTAATTCATCCTGCTTCAAGTGTTATTGGCCGAGCAGGAGGAAACTATTACAAAGCAAAAATATTTTATACAATAAACAAAAAAAACATAATTACAGTAGCTTCATTGTTATGCTAGGGTGTTCCCGCTGAACCAAACTGGTGTTTTTTTGTCCAAGCATATTTCATGTATAATTATTGTTATAAACATATCTGTGTTTAACTTATCTAATAACAAAGAAGTAAGTTATAAATGTTTAAAGCACAGCAGTCATGGAGTATCATTACAGTCACAAATTCTCTGTTGATCTGAAATGTATTTTTCCGTATTCACATCTCATCTGTACCCTAAAGGTGACAGAGACATAAACACAGACGCATACATTTATTTAGATTTGAATTATTTAGTGTTTACCAAAGAGCTTTGTGTATGGTTCATCATTTTGATGTCTGACAGATGTTTGTTTAGCTTTCTTCACTTTTTCCTTAATTCTGTAATATGTAAACCTGCCTGCATGTGAAATCTCAACCCTATCTCATGGCAATACTTATGCATTTTTAAAGAGGTGGCTTATTCATATTAATTCGCATGACCATATTTGTACATTTTTGTGTGATTTTTCTGTGACGTTGGGGTGAGGGGTGGGGTTTCATTGTTTTGTTTTTTATGATAATCGTACATTTTTGCACGGTTAACGTCATACTAATTCATTCGAATTAGCTAACTCGTAAAATACGTATTTGAGTACTTGCATTTCAGTACTTGCCGATACCGAGTACTTAATAAAAAAACATGATTAATATTTACAGGTAACAGCTTTAGTCATATAATTTAACAAAAAACCAAAGGACTAGTTTTCCAGTTTGTTGTAAACTCTGCCTCTTTGGACAACACAAGATGCATTAACCCCTTACACGCCGCTCAAACATAGACATTTCTCAGACCATGGTATCGATTCCAGGTATCGGGGGACTTTTAACGAGTACGAGTACTTTAGAAAATGTGGTATCGAGCCCGATACCAGTATCGGTATCGGTGCATCCCTAGTATTTACAAATTCTCGTGAGACCAGGCTGAAAATTCAGTGTCATAATCTCATTTCGAGATTAGTAGCATCAAAGTTGGACTTTACTCATTGATTTCACATAAAGATATCAAGGTTATTTTTAACAGAATGCTCTTTTACATTATGTAAAATTATTTTAGACAACAGTAAATCACAAAAAAAGTTACTTAGTGCTGGGCAAAGATTAATCACGATTAATCGCATACAAAATAAAGTGATTTTTTTGCATAATATATGTTTGTGTTTTGCGTATTATTATAAAGCAATAAACCCCGAGAAGCAGTGGGTTACCAGTGCATTTTATAACAGCTAAGGGGCGTTGTTAGGCACGACGCGAAGCCAGTGCACTGGTATAAAATGCACTGGTAACCCAACGCTTCCAGGGGTTTATTGCGTTTATAAAACGGTTACTTCATATGCATAACGTTAGCGGGATTTTATAAAATAAAACCCAAAAAAGTTGTAATTATATTAGTACAAATATTACTCTTCCGCCAAACAAAGTAGTTCCTCAGAATCAAGTGTGACTGAAACAGAGCGCAGTTCCCAACCAACACAGACACAGCAAAGACACAATGAAAATATGATTTAAGATTGTGGTGTTTATTTTATAAATCACCATTCATCTAATTTATACATTAACATTTATATCGTGCAACTGTTGAAGTGATGATCAAATATGCTTGGAAGCATGCTGAACTCTTTCCCCGTCAGCGTTTTTTTTTTTAAGTTGCCATAGTTTAATGCCTTCCAAAAAATTATCTTCTTTATATAAACATAAAATGTCAAATGAAAGAACAGACCATCCGCTTTGAAACAAAAACAAACAAAAAAACATTTCATCCTACCTTCATTTGATCTCTTATCACCTTTCAAATTTTTTTATTAAAAGCGGAGATAATTCCATTTTTGTGAAGAACTTTAGTAAGAGATCAGATTCAGACGGAGCCATGAACAGTACTACACGGTGTTTTCAGTGAATGCGTCAGTGTTTAAGTTGGGTAAGATCGCCACCCAGTGGATAATAGCGGACGTGTGAACTTGAGTTATAAACTCCTCAGACAACGTTTTCTCTTTATCGACGAGATGACTCAACAATATTTATTGACAGTTATCTGGATATCGCCATTAATAGTGCAATTGTAGACAAATTAAAAATATGATTTAAGACTGTGGTGTTTATTTTCATAAATCAATACGCAGTAACAGTGGCGCAGTGATACTAATGTAATGTGGTCTGAACCGTGAGGTTACCGGTGTATTTTATCACGGCTTAGAACGCGTTTCAACCAATCAGAATGAAGAACCAGAACTGCCCGTTTTATAATGTATATTTTATCACGCACACACACATTTATTCATTTTAGAATTTTGTTATTTATATATCTATTTTTTTATTTATATATTATATAGAATATATAAAAATATAAATAAATATATACACATTTTAATGTTTCTTAAATACATACATGAATGTGTGCGTGTTTATATATACATAATTACACACAGCACACACTCATATATTATGACAAAATCACTTTTATTTTGTATGCGATTAATTGCGTTTAATCTTTGCCCAGCACTACTTTTACTATTAGCAGGATATTCATAGACCGGGTCACAAATGGTAGGACAACAGTGCCAAGGTTATTGGTTCGATTCCCAAGGGATACCAAAGCTATTTGCTCAACTAGTAGGCTAAAACAACCAAGATCATGAGTTTAGCTACCAAGAAACACACAAATTAGTAGCTCAACTAGTAGTGTACTTTAAGTTTTAATCCACAGGTCACATATGAACCCATCTCTGTCTTCACCAATATGTATTTACCCAGGTGAAAAAGTAGTACACTTCCATAGTGTACTTAAAGTGCTTTATTTTCGCACACTAATTTTGTACTTAATATACTAAAAATTCATCTTTAGTACTTCTTAAGATGTTCTTAAAATCATCTAAGTGTACTTCACTGTGCTATTTTGAGACACCATAAATATGAACTAAAATGTGCTAAAAATGTATTTAAAAAATGTATTTAGATACCACTTTTAGTAAACTTGAACCCATCTTTGTATGAAAGTTGAGTTCAAGTTTAATTCAAGTGTTAAGTAAATACATTTTTTAATACAGAGATAGTATGTTAAAAATGCATTTTAGTTCATATTCATGGTGTCTCAAAATAGCACAGTGAAGTACACTTAGATGATTTTAAGAACATCTTAAGAAGTACTAAAGATGAATTTTTAGTATATTAAGTACAAAATTAGTGTGCGAAAATAAAGCACTTTAAGTACACTATGGAAGTGTACTACTTTTTCACCTGGGTAGTGTAAAGTCGTTGCAAAAATTTGAAAAGTGCTATATAAATAAATTAAGAAACGTAGACTTTGAATGCACTTTAAGTTGCTTTGGAAAGATGCATGTAGAAAGTAAATAGATATAGAAGTAGGACATATTAGTCTCCAGACTTAGAAATAGTTTTAAGCATAAGTCTCCTCTGCCTTTCCCAGCTAATATCCGTATGTAACTTGTTTTTTTTCTGCTCTGAAATGTGGTAATTAAGTATCATTAATTGACATGTCTCTCTCCAGTCTGTAATTATAGACAGACAGGGACAGAGGCACAGTGAGAAACAGCTTTAAATTACTCATTCATGTGTGCAAAGTTTAGCTTCTTAGTGCAAGAAGCATACATTTACATAGGTCATCTTCAATTATTGGTATAATCTTTGGTAATGCTGGTATAATTTCTTTCCAGAAGACTTTGAGGTGAGCACAATTACATTTGCTGTTTAACCTCCCGGCCCTCGATCTAGAATTGACCCTCGTGATAGACAGGACGATCAGTTAATGCAGCACGAAGATTGTAAAACCACCCGAGTTTTATATATGGATCGATTTTGGAAGGATTGTGGGTAATCGTTTCAAACAGGCCAATTTGAGGAAATTAATGATTGTGAGTGACAAGATGTTTTGGCGGGAGTTTTTGTAAATTATTTTTTATATTATAAGAAGCACAACCCCTTGATGTGTTTTTAAAGAAATTTTTTCATTGGTTAAAAACTGTGGTACCACTATCTATAAAGCCTGTATTTATAATGCATTATAAAAGCATTCTTAATGCATTATGATACAAAGTAATATGGTCTAATAATTGGTTATTAGTTTATTATTTATTTTTATTATCAACAATAAACAGTCACAATACATTACAATGCTTATCTATTTGTGGTTATTACTTTCAAGAGTATGATTTATAACACAAGAAAAAAAATTGTCTGGCCCAGTACCCTTTAGTAAGAGATACTTTTGGTACCAATTTGTACCTATATACTGTGGTAAATGTGTGCTTTTTGAAAGGGTACTGCCCCAGTGACATCTAGGGATAATTTTTTTTGGTATTTACCACTTATATCTTGACATTGCATAATGAATCTTATACTGAATGGTCCCTTGTAATGCATTACTGGCTTCATAGAAAGTGCTACCAAAACTTTTATCCCTATGCAAAGATATTTCTAAGCAATTTTATAAAGAAAAGTTGAGAGCTGGATTTGACATCCCTTCGCCCACATCTGGCTTAAGCCCACAACTCAGACAAATCTTGTGAGCCCTAACTTCACAGAGAAGTCAAAGGTCAGTGGTCTTGGTCTTTGAACTTCCTTGATTGACACAATAATCAAACCGTTTGTGAGCGGAGAGCCCATACTTGACTTTTCTTTACACCTGTGGAAAAGTAAAGCAAATTAAAGGGCAGGTTGTCTTCACACTACAACGCGCTCCAATCACACAAACACCTCCCACACGCCAGCCAATCAATTCTCACGCTTCACAGCACCTCCCACACAAGTCTTCCCACACCGACCACGCAAATGTTACACCCTGATAACCAAAAGAGAGAGAGAAATAGTGAGAGGCCAAACGAATGAGAGACAGGTGAAGACCTCTTGATTCACAGCTGTTTTATGTGAAAACATCAAAATCACTTTTGCTAACTTAAAGTGTCACCTCGTGCAGGCTTTAAAAAAGACGTCAACAGTAAAGATGAAATGTACAGTACAGTGATGTACAGTACAGTTTAAAGGAATAGTTCACCAACAAAATATGTCATATAACTTTCTCTGTGGAACATCATAGAAGATATATAGCAAAAATGGCAAAGCTGCTTTTTCCATTATATATAAAAAAATGAATGGGGACCAGGGGCAGCCATGCTCCATTATATTGATAAAAAGTGACACATTTAAGAAAAAAAATATTTTTATTGGGGGGTAAACTATTCTTTTGAGTTCATACAGGAAAAACTGTCAGGGCTTTACAGACAATTAGTAATTCTGCTTCCTTATCTTCTTATTACCATGCAAATGAAGGCATCAATAGATATTGATTATGGCTGATCAGTTGTGTTATCTAAAGAGAATCAGCTTGAGTCTTTTATCCTACACAACAGTATCTATTCTGTGCAGAAGGGTTAAGAAAAAGTAAAAAAAAAAATGAAATAACAGCAAAGACAATATAGGTGAAAAGTCAAGACAGGGCAAATAAAGAAATTTTATGGTGTTAAAGGAGTAGTTCACCCAAAAATGAAAAAAAAAATTTTTGTCAAATCAACATATATTTTATGTTACTTCAACTTAAAAAATGAAGTTAAACAATATCAACTTGATCTTATAAGTTATATCAACTTTTCACTAGCCAAAACAAAAAAAAATAGGTTGAATTGACTTGCAAAACCAAGTTGTTTTAACTTCATGTTGCCTATTTTTACATTGTAGTCATTCGTATAGACCTGCAAATCCAAGGGTGCCTCGTTTGGGATCGTTTAGAGTCCTTTGAAACTCTGTTGAAAAAAACTGTTACGTGTTAAGTGTTAATTGTTGGTGTCTATTAAAGTCCATTAAAATGAGAAAAATCCTGCAATGTTTTCCTCTAAAAACATAATTTTTTCTCGACTGAACAAAAAAAGACATCAACATTTCGGATGACATGGTGGAAATTATCTGGATTTTTATTTTAAGAAAATTGAATATTCCTTTAAGAGTTTAGAGAGCAGAAACAAACAACACAAAGTAGCCTCTGACTCCTCATGGTATATTCACATCTTATGAAACCAATTGATCAGTCTGTGCAAGAAAAAAAGCATTATTTACAACACAATAAGGTGGTTTCCCAAAAAAAGACTAGTCCCAGACTAAAGCCGCCTTTCCACTGCACACGACAAACGACGGCCGATAAGCCGGAAGTCATTCATTTCCTATGGAGAGTCGTAAAGCGGATGCGTGAGGTGCCGACCATCTGCGGATGCGTAAATATCGGATCCGTTTTGACGGTTGGATGCGTTAAAAAATTTGAACTTGTGCGACTAAACCGCATGCGATATGCCGACCAGAAGTTATGTTTTTCATTGTATTCCAATCACAAACTGTGTGTGAGGTGAAAATGATTAATCGTTTTGGTTTAACTTTATTAGTTACACTTGAATCCTTAAAAAAACACTATTGATTACTGATAATAAATACATTATTAATTTAATTTGTGTATGTAATTATTTTAATCTTGTCTTTATATGTTCTCTCAAAAAAATATTGGCAATCTTTGTCATATATGCATAGCTGTTTATTGTTTCATTCATTTGCATTCATTTATTTATTCCACCATGGTAAAAATATTAGAATGAAGTCTCTTGCGATGGAATGAGCTTCCCTTCCATATACGATTAAACTGAAACTTCATTACGACTGCCACTAGGGGGAGAACTCCGACTGTCGTTTCCGTATGTCGTGTGCAGTGGAAAGGCGGCTATAAAGAAACATAAGAGCTGTCCAAACTGAAAACAACTTGCACTGACATATTTTAAAGTACATCAGTGCCTTTTGTTTTGCCTCAAAATGCAAGTAATGTTTTTAGTAAGGCATGTTTGTTTTATGTGTGGTCATATTTCCTAATTAAACTAAGGTCTAGTCCTGGCTTTAGATCATCCCTGTCTGTGCAACCACCCCTATAAGTGGAAATCGATAGACTAACATCATGAGTTTAAATGGACACTCCACTTTTTTTGAAAATATGCAAATTTTCCAGCTTCCCTAGAGTTAAACATTTGATTTTGTACCGTTTTGGAATCCATTCAGCTGATCTCCGGGTCTGGCGGTACCACTTTTAGCATAGCTTATTGAAAAATAAGCATATTTTCAAAAAAAGTAAAGTGTCCCTTTAATGGCGGATGGCACACCAGGGTACAATTAGCACCCCCTATGGAGCTGCAGTGTGGAGCGCACTTCCTATTGCATATTTGTACACTCGAAAAAAACATTGTACATTTTTAAACAGGTTTAGCTATACGGGAAAAGCACAAGTATCATTTTGATGAACACTTTAATACAAGTATCCACTCCATTGTAAAAGTAGTAGCTAACTGTAGCTAACTGGAAGACCGCACGCAGTACGTTAAGCAGAGTTTGCCAGTTAGCGGCTTTTCTCCTTCGCGTGAGGAGGAACTGTGAGGTTGGCAACAGATTTGCATATTACGAGTTGATTGGACAGGTACGCTCCTGTAAACACACACATAGCTTATTCAGAACCATACATTAGCAGTTTTATGCATTGTTTTTTCACCAAACGTTATTAGAGATGCGTGGTCAAATCAAACACGGTGCATCGCGGAGCACGTTTGTGCCGAACCGTGAGAGGATAACGGGACGATTCGATTCTTTACCGTGAACCGTTACACCCCTAGGGCTCTATTTTAACGATCTGAAACGCAAGTGCGAAGCGCAACGCGCAAGTGAGTTTGTGGGCGGATCTTGGGCGCTGTTGCTATTTTCCCGGCGTGAGAAATAACTCTTGCGCCGGGCGCAAATCAATAAGGGGTTGGTCTGAAGTAGGTTCATTATTCATAGGTGTGGTTTGGGCGTAACGTCAAATAAACCAATCAGAACGCTAGCCAACATTCCCTTTAAACGCAAGGGCGCAAGTTCCATGGCGGGTTGCTATTATTATGACGGATTTACCAGGCGCACGCCAGGAGCGGTTCACAGCCGAGGAGACCGACGTCCTTGTACGGGGGAATCCCACGCTTGCCAGCATAAATTGGGCACGCCGTGTAACGGGAGATGGATCTGCCTCAGGACTTGACGCCAGCAGAGGACATCGCTGCGTCCACCCTCACCGCTGAAAGGGTTTAGGGGCTTTGAAATCGGACCCAAGAAACGCAAGCAAGGTCCAACCCCAAAGTACTCTTACAAATCAAGTTCATATACATTAAGGTTTCTTATGAAAACATTTTAATTATTATTTACATAAAATAAACGTAATACAGCCACACAATAAACTTATGAAAATATTTTAATCGTTATTTGCATGAGAATAAATAAAAACTATCACCACAATGCTCACCACTATGATTCCCCTTATCTCGTGTATTAATATTTTTAAGTGTATCAATTTATGATTTGCAAAAATAACTGTTGCATCTGTGTAGATTAGATAAGCAAAGTGTATGCGCGTTGTGCACGCTATACATTATGGTCAAGCATGCGCCCTTAAAATAGCATAATGAACCACGCGCAACGCGCCACTGACTTTAGACTAGTTTTTTTTGGTTAGTAGCGCAATTGTTTTTTGAAACTGCAAAATAGCATAAGAGATGGTTTGCGCCGCAACACGCCTCCTTTTTGCGCTGAACCGCCCAGGGAGCGCAAGTTCATTCCCTAGTTTGCTGACGTGCATCTGTGGAGGGAAAAACCCCGCTGTGCGCCGGCGCAAAATACGAATGATACATGCGTCACTGACAAAGTCAATTGCGCTGGGTGCAAGATAGGGCCCCTAGTGTGTAAGTGTACTTGTTAACGATATGCAAAAGGTACAAACCCCAAAGTAAACAATGATGCGAGTTATCGTCTCCAATGCAAATCTCTTTTCTTGGACTACAACAAACACACGGATTGTAGGCAACAGTTTACTTCCTGGTATTGGTGATGTAGACAAGATCGACATTATCATAATTCATCCCGCTTTAGACTCACAGCCTGTAAGTTAACTCCTGTTAGCATTGCATTGTGAGCGAATCTTTCAAACATGGTAAGGAGCGTCACATTTCCGGCTGACGTCAGAATTAGTCATGCCAATCACAACGTACAGATTAGCTGGCCAATCAGTGACCCAGAGATTTATTGTGGTCAGTGTACAGTTGTATTGAAGTGAATACCAATTCGCTATATAAATAGCTTCCACTCCTTAAACATTTGAACAGGAGCTGAATGAGGACTTATTAGCTGGGGTGATAGAAAGGACAACACACTTAACACACACACACATACAAAAAACCTTAAAAGCATAAAAACACCCCACCCAGAGCAACACAAAGGGCTTGTTTCTAGACTACTTCTCTTGCACACATCCCTTACCAGTTTCAGATTTGTTGTAGTGAATGAGCTGTACCCATCCCTATCACTGTCATTGTGTATGTACTGTGGGTGAGTGTCCTCTAAACAATTAAAGCATATTTACTGTCATTCTAAGAAGAGCATATGCAAATATTGAGTTTGTATGTATATTTTTATGACTAAAATATTTGCCAAGTGCATACATGTCTATATAAGCGTGTGTGTGTGTGTGTGTGCGTGTGCGTGTGCATGCGTGTGCACGTCACAGCTGGGTATATAAGTGCCTCTCTCCCTCCTTCATGAGAAAACCCACTTTCATTCTCCTCCAAGCACACAGAAACAGAGTAAAGGTAAGAGACTCTTATCTATCTATCTATCTATCTATCTATCTATCTATCTATCTATCTATCTATCTATCTATCTACCTAAAATAATATTACTTACATTAAAGGTATAGTGTATATACTTACTATACTATTATACATGTACTAAATGCTTTTTTATTCAACATGTTCCATATAGTCTAGTTAAAATGTTACATTTCAAGTTTAACATTGTATCTGGAGTTTAATTTGACTGTATTTGTGTTATTTTACAACAGAGCCAAATAAAATGGTCCAACTTTTCAAAAAACAAAAAAGATATTATTTTACATAACTTACATTATTTTACATATTTAACATTAAAGCTGATTCACAAATTTAAAATTAAATTTTTCAAAAAAATTGATCAAACATAATAAAATCAAAACAAAGAAATGAAATAAAATTAAAGAAATACATGAAAAAAAATGAAGAAATCAAAGTAAAAGTATTCCTTTAACTATCTTTCTCTTCCACATTTTTAGGATGAACAGCAGTGTGTGCGTTTGTGTGATCCTGGCGGCTCTTTCTGTCTCTTGTCTGGGACGGCCCCGCTCCTCTACTCCTGACACTGGGGACAGTCCACTTCCCTCACAGCTGGACATCAGCGGGAGTGAGCACCGCCGGCTCGCCCGCTCCGCCAGCCTCCAACAGCAGCCAGTGGCTGAAACAGGCTCAGACCCCCGCGCTAACATCAGCCAACTGCTAGCCAAACTCATGTCCAAAAAAGGTGAGAGACTCGACTTAACACACGCTGAGCAACATTATGCCAAAATCTGCATTTTGTCTTGTGAGCCAGCAATTTTATAAAAATATTGTGGGGTCTAATCATACATAAAAAACACATATTTCTATATATCTTAGATATATTCTTCACACTGCAATTGTGCAACTCTCAGGCGACCAACAATAATCCTTAAGAGTAACACAACCACTATTCACTTGAATACCAAAGTAGGTGAACAATTGCAACAAAACTCTAAAAATATCTGTACTTCAATACAACCAAGACAACAGGATGAACTGAAGAACGCTATCAGATGGAGACAAACAGAGTATGGGTCATTTTAATCTTTAAAATAAATAGCTTTAATTAGAGTTGCCAGCGGACAAGAGCCTCATGCATCTCAGATCCCAATACTGCTGTCCCGAGTTAATGAGGAGTGATGGGATCTCTCTCCCTCTTTCATTACATTATGTTGTCTCTGTTTATCCTTCAGACTCAGAGATACTTTTATACTTTTGACCCTGTAGCTCAGCGAACTCAATGAACCTGTTTACTGTAGGTAGCTCCCACAGGTGACCTCAAGAAATTTAAAACTGTGTACCATTTAAAAAAATGTCATTGTTTTAAAGATCTATCATTGTTATATTTAAAACACAAATTTCTACAGAATTTTCTATGAGAAAAATGACCCACATCACACATTTAAAGCAAAGCTATTAAATAGAGGATCAACAACAACTTTGTTTAACATCCTGTCACACCTGTCGAGCGGCAGGTAAAATCATTTTCGTGAAATTACACGTTTCCGGATAATGAAAGAAAACGCTTGTCACGTACTAGCTCAGGGGCAGCGTTGCCGGGCATTGCTAAAACACAAACAGAGCTGAATGAAGCGTGTTTATGCCCGAGGTGCGTGGGGCTTGGATGTGTTTTGGTCAGGTGTACATCATTAAATTGCACAACTGCTCATTAGGGTGTAACCCCTTCAAAGGGAAAAAACAATTATCATTCATATTTGCAGGAACAGGAATTCAGCCTTAAAACATGTAAACTCAATGTGATGCAACAGTTATTATAACGGTTAACTCACAGTTAAAAATGATAGATTATAGGTTATTAAATGCATAGTTTGGCAAACAGTGATTAGGCACGTCTTTAATGTGTGTTTGTGCGTGGGGTGGATTTTGCCTACATGGTAGAGAGCAGTCAACACAACAGATTGTTTAATAAAAATAAAATTACTACTCGTGTATCGTTTCCACTAAAAAAACCTTTTGTGCAACTGAGAGGTTGTGTGGGTGAACCATACAGCCAGACAAAGAGCCATTTAGCAACCTTTATATTGAAAAGCGTTTTAAAGAGGACAGGGTGGAGTTGAAATGTCCCATTATAATAGACAAACAATAATGTGTATTTAATGCACATAACCACAGAGAAAAAGCAGACGACAATGGCTATTAAACTAATTGCTCCCATTAATGAGAGCTCTACTTTCTCGTGACATCTTAATTTCTTGTTCGGTGTGTCGGTGTCGTGTGTTTTTTAATAATTGAGAGTGGGAGGTGCAAGTTTCTCACATTGAAAAATTAGGCTTGTTACAACAAGTCTTCAACTCCCTCCAAAAATGAGTTCGGGAAAATTTGTAGTTTACGTTTTGTGTTATCAATTCTCCCATCTGCTGCACGGAAAAAGAATCACAACAGCTTGAGTGACATTTGCCGCGCTGTATGTTGTTGCAACGTTGTCCAGACGTTGAAGCAGCATGTTTGTGTCCCAATTAATAGTTAAAATAATTGTTGCTTAGCAACAACACATATCACAGCAGGTAAACCCTTGGTACACAAACTAGTACAAATGATGTGTGTTTAAATGACTCCATACTTCAGTATTTCAACACCTTTAACCCATCAACATTTTTCATTTATGTTCACGGGTGGCAAAAAAATTAAAGGCAGTGAAACTTTAGTTTGACATCACATGGGATGAGTTGTTTAAAGTTAAATATGAGCTGTCAAAAAACTTTTTTGTGAGGGTAACACAGCCATTCTATAGGTGTTGGGATCAGACCCAGAGGTGAGACAGTGAGTTATTGAGACAAGACATGTCTGAACAGAAACATTAACAATGTCAGGGAGGCATCTTCACATACACATCACACTTATATTGAAAGCTTCAAATAACTGTCAGACGGCAACCTGCCATCTCTCTCTGTCTATTTCATCTTTACAATCTTTTCTAAAAAAGTACATTTCAGATTTTAGAAACGGTGCTTAAAAAGCACAAAAGCAGACATCATTTTACTTGATGCTGGGTTTGACTCTTAGAATCACGAGTTGAAATAGAGATAGCATGTGACAATCCTTCCTATTTTAAGCACTTACCTTGTTTTTCTCGTAGGATCCGTTCGTCGTAACTCCTCCGTGAACAGCAAAGCAAACAGTGTGAGCCATCGGATAAAAGATCGGGATTACGTCGGCTGGATGGATTTTGGCCGCCGGAGTGCAGAGGAATATGAATACTCATCATAAAATCCACACAGATATCATCTCGACACCTCTCTGCTAAAAATAAAGAGTATATTTATTACACTATTGTTATTATTATTCTAATGTACATTTGTTAAGAGACCAGTATAATGCAATATACACACATGCCTAATTTTGGAAAAAAATACAAAAAAAAGTCTAAGTATTGTTGTTGTTCTTAAATCTTGTAATTTAATTTCATATTTTCTGTCACATACACAATGGTTTTTGCTTATAAAAGAGATCCATCAAGCTAAAGTGTGTGTCAAATCCTAAACCATAGTTTTCAATAAATCAGGTCAGCATTCAACTTTGGCCATAAATCCCAAAGGCTCCGGCAGTTTGTATCAAACTCTTTTGTGGTGTTAAAAAAATCTCTGTATTTATTCTAATGGAAGGAAGTGGTCACCAAATGGCTTAACAAATATTTTATGTCTTGTAAAGACGGAGTAAGCTAAAAAATCAATAAACAACTAAATGGATAAATAGAGGAAATGCTTTATGGCTTAATGTGAGGCTGTTAGAGACACATAAAAGCATAGATTGTAAAGACCATGGATAGAAAAGACTGTGAATTATTCAGAAGAGAGAGAGAAAAAAAGAGAAAGACAGAGGAAGATTTCTTTAAGACTTTAAGGGAAACCCATGGGACCCATTGGGGTTGATATTCTGTCCAAGGGTAAAGATTTCTGTCTGACAGGCGTACTGAGACCGAAATAGCCTGTCAGGTGGAAGACGGACAGATGCAATGGACCTCACTGTTATAACAGGACAATCCTCAAACTGCAGTGAATTTGACATACAGATCAGCAGCCACACACACACACACACAAATATCCAGACACTGCTATCTAATACAATATTTAGATACCCAGGACAGAACTGTCACATTACAAGCATCACAATTTTCCTTCACTTGCCCTTATTAACGCCAAAATGCTGCTATGCTGTAATCTAATACTGACAAATGTTAATCACATTTACGTTCATCATCATTCACAGATTAAATGCAACAGCAGCGATATATTACATCACATTACCACATCAATAGATTGGATGTTATTTCAGCAATTCCAGCATTACGGATGTGACATTTGCAGTCGAAACTTGAAATATAAATAATCAGAGAATGCATTTATTACCAATATATTAAACTGAATCCATTTATATTTCAGAGTTAAGACATCAGAAAAATATTCTGTTTACAGTTTTCAATTTAAGATGTTGGACCCATGCATGTGTTATAGATGTGACAAATTTTTTTGGGAACCAACATGCTTTGTAGGATTCTGTGAATTAATAGGAACAAACTAGAAGCAACAGTACCCAACAAATGGAGAATGAACGGCTCTTCAAAGAAGGTTTTATATATATATATTTTGTATGCACATTTATGAGGAACAAACAGCGTTATAAAAGTGACAACTTAAAGGGGACATATCATAAAAATCTTGACTTTTTCCATGTTTAACCTCCTGAGACCTGGTGTGTTCACATACGTGGACATCACATTTTTTGTTGTTTGCACCATAATACTTAATTCTGTGTAAATGGAACCTGTTGTACACAAACGTGGACAGTAACACTGCTTCAGGTTCAATGAAAAATATTTGGTTATTATATTTATTGGTTCTTACTAACCCCAAATAGCTGAAAGAAATGATGTAATCTGCACTATCCAACCACAGCACTGCCATTTAGTGCAGAGATCAGCTCATTTGCATTTTAAAGGAAATGTGCCCAAAAACTGCAAATTTTTGCTCAGACCTACAATTTAACATGCTATAATAAATAATCGATATGGTATTTTGAGCTAAAACTTCACATACGTACTTTGAACGTACTCTGTTTAAACCTTAACAGAGACTTTGCACAGCTATTTAAACCAAACTTTGAAAACTTTGGGTAAAACTTGACATTTGCATGGAATTGCCCATTTATTAGGGGTCAAGCCCAGAATGGGCGAAGACCCCTATTGTATCCGTTAGTTTTCTTATTATTATTCTTCCGATTCTTCTTCTTATTATTATTCTGATTCTTCTTCTTCTTCCGTCATTGCGGTCTATGGCAGCCCATAGCAGCGTACGTTATGAAATTTGGCCAAAAAGTCTCCACTGAAAACTTGGAGTCTCTATCTCTAACCCGCAAGCGCCACCAACAGTCCAAAGTTGCACTTATGTTTTTGCTTAACTTCTGACCCATAAGTCCTAAACTTGTCGTGTAGCGCATCAACAAATTTTATGTAGAGCGCAAAAAACAGGTTTTAGGCTGTATCTTCGGCAATCTTATGCCTATTGACACGACACTTGGTAGATGTAATGCCAGTCAGGAACTGAGTGTGCATGCACCGTTTCGTCGCAGTGCCACCTAGTGGTCAGACTTATGCTTTACATGCCTATAACTTTGGCTCAAATCGACGTATTTTCACGGGACTTGTTTTCTTGAAGGCATGAGTAGTCGCCGAGTCCAACAATACCAAACATGCCAGAATTTGCCTTATGGTTGACCCTGCGCAGCAAAAAAAGTCCTTAACAAACACGCGCAAATATCTCCGCAAGCGTTATTCTGATCGACTCGAAAACACCATAGGCAGAACATTACATTACCTTCTGAACAAAAAACTCTATCTGCGATATATTAAAATTTTCATCAGAAATGGCCGAAAATTGCAAAAAAACAAACATTACCTTTAAATTTTGTATTTTTTCGCCATAATTTGATACACTGATGTAGGACCATAGTCTGAGCCTACACAAAAAAATTGCATGCTTGGACCACTAGTTGGCCTTATAATTTAACAAAACCTTTGAAATCAAGCAACCTTATGGTCATACAACTGTTTCTCTTCACTAAACTAAAGTGTATAGTCATAAAACTAACTAGATGCAACACAGTTATGACCTAAGGTTGCATGCACAATTTTGTCATTGCGCGACCCAGTGGTTTTGTGAGAGAAATATGGTCTTTTTTACCTAAAACTACTGCTACCGTACAACTAATATCTTGAGTCATCATGGATTAAGCCTTTAATGGCTTGGAGTATAATCATTGGTGCATGCCAATTCACTCCCTAGCAGCCAATGAGAATACCTTATCAACCATTTTTGCAAGAGCTATATCTCTGCGTCAAAACATCGTAGAGACATGGGGTTGGGCTCTTTTGACTCATTAACACCACTGTAACATTTTGTGAGCAAGTATTGCCACTGCAAGCAGCACTCACATTTCCTACAGTGTTCTAGTTGTCAGTGCTCCTCGAGAAGAGAGGGAGAGACTTAACTGAATGAGAACACAGCTTTTTTGCTGATAACTGTTATAATATTTTGTCTGAAATCAAGAGATTTTTCTAGGTTCTTTAAACTGCTCATCTGAACTCAACTTTACTTTCTTCTGTGCCCTTTTTGGCTTGACCCCGGTGATTGCTGCTTGCAGCTTTATTTATTCTAAGTGTTATAGTTATTGGAGTCAAAGGTATTAGCTGTGGACAAGTGGGACATCATCTTTCTGAAAAAAAAAAAGAGGGTCCACCCCAAACCTAAATGTTTGATTACATTCTTGTTACCCGGTTAACATAACTTTTGCCCCTCACTCAAACAGATGTTCAATTGCCGATGGTATTTCATGTATGGTAAAATGACGCAAATGGATCAACCAAAACAGTAATTGTTATCTGTGACCAGAGATTGGCATTCTTTAAATTTAGCCATGCATAGACGTATGAGTCTGAAGTAGTGGTTACTCATAAGTTCCATCTGCTTAAAGTTATTAATTTCTGCTGTTTGGGTTGATTCATCTTAGGACCTTGCCAGACGTCTTTCTGGTTATGCTTAAGAGTTCAAATAATTCTCCATCCCTTTCCCATGGCAATTACCATGAATGTCTGGGTCTTTTATTTTTACTATCAACCAGCAGCAAAATAGTTTGGGCACAGCGTAAGGTAGAACTTTAGGAAACTATGCTACTTACCTTCATCGTCTGTCTGGTAAAGAAATTGCACTTGTTGAGTTAGTGTCTAGTTCCTTAAAAGGGCTTTTCACAATGCGCTTAACCCTGCTTTTAACCTAAGGTTAAGGATCTTTTCACACTTGTAACTTAGAAGCAAGGATATACCCCGAAATTAACCCAGGGTTTGTGAAACCCTGCACAGAAGCAGGGTTACCCCTGCTTTTGTGGGGTTAACCCTGCATTGCGGTTTCAAACGCATGCAGTGTGAAACGAAACCGGGTTAGAATGTTAAGACCCCAATAAAACATGATTGAAGCAGCTAATCAAGGTGTTCACGGTTGCTTGATAATTACAGACAGGTGTGTAGGAGCAGGGTTGAAACTGCAGGATGGTTGTTCACCATGAGCAGGCTTTGAAATACCCGACCCAGTGTTAAGGAATGCACAGTGTGAAACGTCAGATTATGAATACCCAGGGTTATCTTAACCCCTGGTTAAGTATGAACAGTGTGAAACAGATAACCCAGGATTCTGTTAACCTGAGGTTTAGAATAACCTGGGGTTAACAATTTCAAGTGTAAAACGCCCTAAGTACCAACAAGTAAAAGATAAGGCTCTGCTTCATGAGACAATGGGAGGAGAGATTTATTAAAAGGGACATATCATGAAAATCTGACTTTTTCCAAGTGCTATAATTGGGTCCCCAGTGCTTTTATTAACCTAGAAAATGTGAAAAAGATCAACCCAGTAACTTAGTTTTGGTAAACCATTCTCTGCAAGCATGTAAAAAAAATAGGTCATTGAAATTTGGCTAACTCTGTGATATTAGGAGGGTATAATAATAACACCCCTTAATCTGCACTATCCAACCACGGCACTGCCATTTAGTGCAGAGATCAGCTCATTTGCATGTTAAAGAGCACATTTTTGCACACACCTACAAAGTGGCAATTTAACATGCTATAATAAATTATCTATATGGTATTTTGTGCTAAAACTATACTCTGGGGACACCAAAGATTTATTTTGCATCTTAAAAAAGTCTTGTGAAATGTCCCCTTTAAATCCAGTGCTCATAAAAGAGAAAAACATTTGCCAAATCAAGTTGTAACAAAACGTTTTGTGCAAAAATCTGTCAGTCCAAACATTTCGTGTATATGTAGGTACGCAGACAGATACATCGATAGAAAGACAGACACGTTTTCATTGATGTGGATGTGTTAAAATATCAGACCAGAGAAAAAATGTGTGAAGACACAGCGCCCTCTAGTGACAGAAAAATACATTGACAGACTGAAGTTTCTGTGTAATTTCTATGCATTCATTTTTATTTGGAGAAAAAAAATGAACATTATTGCGCATTCGCTAATCTAAATGCTTTCGCCCATGTACAATCATTACCTGAGGAGAATAAAACAACTAAACATGACGTAACTTGACAAACGAATCAGCCGCCCGGTAGTTTTCAAACAGGAGTCAAAACAAGTGCAAGAAATAGACAAAGTAAATAAATAAATAACTGAATAAAATCGTGTTTTAACACAAGTGCCTCACGACGCTAAAATTCAGGCACACTGTTTTAGTCATGAAAACCACCAAAACACAATTTGTTTTACTTAAACGAACAGTTCACCCAAAAATAAACAAATTTTACCTACCTTCGTGTTGCTTCAAACTTCCCTCAGACTTTCCCTCTCTCGTCATGATCATGAAACACAAAGGGAAGTTTTTGATCGACTCCCAATGCAACACATTCTTGTATGGAACATAACAATGTCTTCAACAATTTCTAAAAAAAATTTATGCTCCACAAAAGTCATCCGTGTTAAAACAACATGAAGTTTAGTAAATTACCAAATGTTTTTATTAATTTATTTTTTGGGTAACTGCCCCTTTAATTTTATTCTTCCATTCAGGCCAACCCATTCACCAAGTCAAAAGTTACATAGATTATCATTTCATAATTAAAAATAAAGAAAGGAGCTATGTAGAGGCGCAAAACAAGATTAGAAGAGAGATAAAGTAAGAGAGAGATGGGGAGAAAAGTATTGAGTGTTTGGTGAGATGTGTCACAAAGTCATTTCTATTTTCTCTATGCCAACATCAATACACATCAATACGCCCCTCCTGTGCAAATCCTAGCCTTAAAATACTACAAAGCACCATGGGAGAACACATTTCTATAGCCGTGTCCCATAAACCAGTTGCAGCACATCAGGTCCAAACCTATGACACACGTATCCGAATAAAATTTACTTTACAAGGCGAAATGAGTGTGAAGACATACAGACAGAACAGTATGGCTATTACTTTAAACTTTGAATGTGTATATGTGTTACAAAGGTTAGTGTGAGTGTGTATAGTGTTTACTACAAGTGTGTTATTAGTATGTGACCTATAATATGTTAAGTGTGTTTGTGATCGTGTGACTATTATGCATCATTATTTGAGACTTGTTTGTTTGGGTAGTTTAGGGGCCAGTAGCATTTCCTCCCCCTGAGGTCCAGGCCCCTTCATCGCCATACTGGCCCCAACCATTGCAGGATAGCTACGATTCCTCCGCATTCCTTCGTTTAATGGACCAAAGGGTGACCCTGGCCTTCGAAGACCACCCAGAGGACCTATAATTGGGCTTGGCCTTGGAATCCCTCCAGCGGTAGCCCCAGAAGCCCCTGGACTTGCCAACCCCAACCTTTTAAGCTTATCCACCAAGTTCAGATTATACATACTCACATCAGTTTGACTCTCACAGTCTTTAGCCTCAGCCACAGACACCCCCGCCACCTCTTTTAAAATGGATCGTGCTGGTTTAGAAGCCAGGAAGTTCTCGTAGGATGGGCATTTAAAAGAGAAAGGCGCGGGGGTGTTTGAATCTGAAACAGCCGCATTCGGGCTGGGAGTGTGGTGGTGGGTGGGGGAATTGGGTGGGGTGGAGGGTCGATGGGGGTCTGGAGAGGGAGAAGGGATAACGGAGGTAGAGAAAAGTACTCCACTACTTCCTCTATTACAGCTTTGAGGCTGGTACACAGCAGCAGAGATCCCCCTCTCCTGTAAAAGGCGCACCAGACCCAAAGAGGTGCTGAAGGTTTTGGTTGAGTCGCGAAGGTTGGTAAAGGACTGAGACTGGGACAGACTCATCCGACGGGGTGTGCAGGGCGTGACGGCGGGCGTTGACCGTATACTGCTTGACATTACGCAGGCTGAGGTGAGTGCTGGGTTTAAACTAGAAATAATAGGAGGAAATAATTTAGATGCTGATTTGCTTAAAAACTACCAGCATGGTTACAGAATGGGACATTACCTGGGTGTCACCCTTGTTAGTTCATCAGAAGGGTGGAGGATTTTGCAGGTGGTGAAGGTGTAGGTTGAACTTGTATGAGCCATGCATTTGCCTGGGTAATACACTGAAAGATAATAAAAGCATCTTAGGGGAACATTACAAGCAAATATTGCACAAATGTTGCCATCAGACATGATGTTCTCTTACTACTGTACATGTATGCATATATCTCTGTGTGTGTGTGCGCGTTTCTTACTTGACAACTCTTTGGAAGCATGACCTGTGCTAAGGCAGGGTGATTGGGATGCTGAGGAGGCGTGGCTATGGCTAGAGGAGACACCGGGATTGGGTGTGGTTGTGGTGGGGAGGTTCTGGAAATATTGCTCTCCAGGCTCATCTTCCTCGTAATCGGCGTAGGGATACACTTCCTCCAGGTCTAGCTCCAAAGGTCGAAAGCCTTTCGGGACCACACCAGGCCGAGCATCCAGGATACCACCCAGATTAGGCTGAGCTAACTGCTGCCAGTGCTGTAGTGTCGCCGAACCTGCATGAGAAAGATTTCCAGAATCTAATTGCTCATCCAAGTCAAGGTGAAAAGGCATTAACAATGTCGCATTAACTGTAATAATGTTCAATTATAATAGAAAACTGAAAATGAAGGAAAGAATGAGAATAGCAAAAGGAATAGGATGAAATGATTTTATTGAAGGTATATAACAAATGAAGTAAAGAAGTCAGATTTAAATAGATAAAATAAGAGGTGAAATGAAGGAAAAAAACAGAATATAGAGATAGAAAAAAGCATGAAAAAAGTGCATCTCCCTTTTCAAAGTTTGACCAGCAGGTGGAGATACTGAACAACTTTGCAACACATTATATAAAGCAGAGTGCATCATACAGTTTAAACAATACATTATATTACACTTTAGGTTATACACTACACTACACTACAACATATTATATAGAACTGATCTGACATACATTTTTTCTATTTATACACAAAACACAAACAGAAATTCCTACAAAAACCATCCTGTTAACTTAAAGAACCATATCTTAAAATGCAAACAGGTAAAGCAAATGCAAAATAATTTGCATTAGCCAAGTAATAAAATGGAGGGGACGTGTCATTTGACAACTTTCATTCTAAACTGAAGTAACGGTACAGCCACAAATGAATTTTTTTAACACGATTTACTCATCCTCATGTTGTTCTAAACCTGTATGAGTTTACTTTTTCTGATCAACACAAAAGAAGATATTTTGAAAAAGGATGGTAAGCACATAGCTGATTGTAACCATTGACTTTTATAGTAGGAAAACAAATTATGGAAGTATTGTGATAAATGATGAAGAAGATATTTTGATTAATGATGGCAAGCAGTTGATGGTACCCATTGAATTCTATATTATTTGTTTTTCCTACAATGAAAGTCAATGGTTGCAATCAGCTGTTTTACTTATTATGATTTAACTTGTATACTTAAATGTTCTGATTTTGTATGAATTCAATATTTGGCTTGATGGCTACATCTGGTGGTGGAAATTTTGTGTCAAAAGCCCACTTAGAAATCCCCTTACTTATAAAAATGCTGATGTGTCAAATAATTATTTTCCCTGCTGTATTTAGCAAAATGTTTAAATGGTTTTTGGAGGTGATTTGTTTCTAGTTTATCGCGAAACCTAATAACTATTGTAACTGTAACCAAGAGCGGGGCTCCCTAAAATAGGAGTGTTTGCGGGGATGCATCAATGCCCAAAATGAATTGAAAAGCATCATAGAGGGTGGATGTTGCCTGGCACGGTAACGTGGACGTGCCCTTATATAGACATTTTGGTCACCTTCCAAAGGTTTTACAATCTGGAGCTTGTCGGGAAGATAGGGACGGCTGGCCCAAGCACCAAGAGACATGATGCTTTCGCTGTGGACGATCCTGTTCGAGTAATCGTCGACATCCGATGGCTCTCGATTGCGCCTCTTTCCCTCAAAAAAGAGACGCTCGCTCAAGCAGTTCTGTCGCCGTAGAGAAAGTCTCCGCAGAGCGAGCTTGAGCTCCTCAGACCCTGATCGCTTTTCAGTGGCATCCGCACTGCAGTCAGAAAGCAAGGACATTTGTAAAGATTGGAAAAAATTGTATTACCTTCATGTAAAACAAAAACATAAATCAATACGGCTAACAAAAACATTTATGCATTTTGCAGACGTTTTTATCCAAACGAACTTACAATGCAATACAAGGTATGCAATTTATTAGTATGTGTGTTATCTGAATTCGAACCTTCAACCTTTTGTGCTGCTATCGCAATGCTTATTTAATATGAAGATATGCTAATATAAAGAAAGGCTCATTTTAATATAAAGTCATTTGCACTCACGTGACATCTGTGGAGCCGGCTTCTAATAGCATGCTCTGTGTACGGTTGTCAGGAGGAGCAACGGTGTTGCTGTCAGAAGGGGCGGAGCTAAGGCAGGTATGCGTCTGATTTGACCCTGGGATGTTAGCAGCAGGCCGCTGTCTTACTGATTGGTTAATGTTCTTTACCGTCTCAAACACACGTTTTTGACGAACCCTTTAAACACAAACACATTTTGTGTAAAAACGATTAATCTTATGGTGAATGTAATATAAAACAAAAAAATATAGGTTTCTCATTCGGAAAAGACATTTCACAAAATAACATAAGGATCAAAAGTCTATACCTTTGTTCCTCATTCTCTGGGTTCTCAAGACTCAGTTCTTTCCTCATGGTTCCCTCAATTTCAGCAGCTAGGGAGTCCTTAATCACACACACACATAAATAAACACTTTAATAAGTGAACCTTTTAATAATTGTGACTCTATTGACCGTTTTTTACATAAAATCATCCAACATAATGTAAAGAACATTATTTAAAAAATATAACCATGACTAAGATCATGTCAAAGATTGAACTGAATGTGAAATCAACTATCATTGTTGATCATTCATTGATGATTTATAATAACTGTAGATTATGAGAATTTAGCAAATGTATAGCATCTTTCAAGCCCAGTAACTTTAAAGAGTTACTAAACCCTAAACCAACTTTTTTTAGTTAATGGTCTGTAAGAATGGGGCTTTATTAGTGCTGTTCACTGATCTGAGTAACTTTTTGACATTTGAAAGTGTTTCAATGCTACAATGGTGTAAAAAGGTCTGAGTGATGCCCCCTTCAGGTTGAACGGTGGTTACTGCAGTTGAATTTGCCTGTTGGATGTTGCGGTACCATGTGATGCAGGTGGTACGATCCTACGTAAGCAGGTTCAAGCTCACCACGCCCTTTATACGATCTCACCACACACTTGGTACGAGCTAAGTTCGTCCCCTCTATCTCCGTTAGGGTCTGCCTACTTTTCTTGCAGTTTTTAAATATTTCCAGAGGGTGGAGTCAGGCTCTGACCAGGGGTTTAGTTACTCTTTAAATAAAAGCATCTGCTAAATTTATACATGCACATGTAAAGGAAATTCAAAACGTACCATAGGGAAAAGTCCCAGGGAATGATAGCGTCTGGGGGTTCCTGCGGACACATTGCGGTTTCGTAAATTCTTGAGCTCCTCTTGAGCCTCATGGAGCATCTCAATGCACTCAGAGTATTTCTCCTCCAGCTCCTGCAGCTGTGTGTGTGTGGGTGTATGGCGAGGGGATGACATTAACACAGAACTCAATTTTCTGAAGATTATATGAAGTACCAAATGCATATAGCAACAAATATTTTTGCATGTTGATTTATTACTGTATATCAGGTATAAAATACCTCTGCCGTGAGCTGTCTCTGGGCATGTTTAGCTGCCGCAAGGTGCTGAGAAAGTTCTTCGTTCTCAACGGCGAACTGTTAAAAACATACACACAGCTTCAGCACCACAATTATGTCATATGTTTTTATAATCGATTTGATGGTTTCAGGAAAGGACTCACGGTTTTGGCTTTTTTCTGTAGGTCCACTATCTGGGAGAGCAAGTGTGTGATTTCCTCTTGTTGGCGAGAGGCATCTTCTGTCTTTTTGGCCAGCTCCTCTGCTATGCTGGAGATCTGGATGCTGGACTGCCCTGTATTAAAGCAAAGGAAAGGACATTTTGCTTTCACCTAGATAATTTTTTTTTTTTCTGTAAAGCCTTATTTTTCTTACATCCCTAATGTTGTGGTGTACTGTCCTGTAAAAGCACGTAGTAACAATGCAAAAAGTACAAATCTTCAGCTCTACATGTCCGCATAGGTCATGAACCAACAGCGTTTTACTTACTAAGCTCTCTGACGCAGTCATTCACAAGTTGCTGCTCTTTTTCCTCATATGACTCTGTCTCAAACTTCAGGTGACTCGCCTACAGACAGACAGATAGACAGACAGAAGAATCAGGGTCAGAGATTAACCCAAAAATGGCACCAAAAGTAACATTTTGCATGTTTGTTTATAAAATGCTCAATTTAAAACTTAAATACACAGAGCTGTAGGAAACTGCTCTACATAATCAAATTGCACAGCACAACCCATCGGAGAACAGATCCATGCAATCGCACGCAACAAAATTGATCCATACTGCACAGTGGGGTGCGAGAATGGATCCACTCGGAACTGTTAAGCATGTCACGCAAGTAAACAAATAGCTCATGATGCACGTCTCACTCTCATCTATGGCAGGGTTGCAGTAGAGATCCTCATTGCATATTGGTCAGCGTTTTGCTTTCAAAGCTTTACTTTACTTTAATGGCTATTGGTGTAGTTTCATCATCATCCTGTTCAAGGAATTACAGATAGTCCCCCTTAATGCTTTTAATGTATCATGTTCCCATCTTAAACATTAATGAATATTTGTATCTTTTGTAATAGATGTGTAAGAGTTTATCAAGTGAAATTTATTTAAAGGTGCAGTGTGTAATTTTTAGAAGGATCTCTTGACAGAAATGCAAAATAATATACAAAAACTATATGATCAGGGGTGTATAAAGACCTTTTGTAATGATTCCTTATGTTTTTATTACCTTAGAATGAGACATTTTTATCTACATACCGAGGGTCCCCTAACATGGAAGTCGCCATTTTGTGCCGCCATGTTTCCACAGAAAACCTTAGTGGACAAACTTCTTTTACGAAGCTGTCTCCGAAGATGACATGTTTGTCTGGTGGTGGCTACTGTAGCTTCTCTATGCGTTTTAAATGTGATGGGTGAGCAGTTAACTAAGCCATTGGTTGCAATTCACAACCTCACCACCAGATGCCACAAAAATTTACACACTGCACCTTTAAGCAAGTTTGGGAGGAGCAGTCATGGAATCCAAACAATCAGCGCAAAAAGGCCTCTATACATAGCTGTACCTCGCTTCTGTCCCATGACAGTTTTTGCAGCATCCCTTCTACACCCCATCTATCCCAGTTAACTCTTTCCCCGCTATTGACGTGTTATTTCGTCACTTAAGAGAAAACATTTCCCACGTCAATAACGCTTTCCTGACGAGTTTTTACGGTAATCTGTAATTTCATTATTATCCACTAGATGACGCCAATTACCCGACTACCCAATAAAAAAATACTGAAGCAAAAACTAATTTAACAACATTTTAAACTCTGTGTATGTTTTGATCATCATTCTGAATCTGATTTCTAACAAAATTCCTCTACAAAAATTCTATTATTTCAGCTTTTTGCTCAAAATTTTGTATTTTTGAAGAAACCTACCCATATTTAAGAGGTTATAAAAAGAGAACAAATGAAGATAGGATGAAACGGTTCTTTTTTTAGCCATTTTGTTTGTTTGTTTGAAAGCAGAAGGTCTGTTCTTTCATTTGATATATTTGTATGTTTATAAATTTACCAAAAAATTCTATTGGAAGGCATTTTGTGAAACTTTTGTAAAAAAAAAAAATCACAAAAATTGCTGTCGTGTAACTTTTTAAAAAGGATGTCTGGGAATGAGTTAAGAAACTGTGAGTAATCTGGGTTAGGGCTAAAATTCCGGGTTCAGGCCAATATTCCGAGCTTGAAGCCCGGCCCTCGGACGGGATGCACCGATACAAAATTTCTGTGTTGATATCCATTTTGCTTTATACTGCTTGAAATAAATTATTATTAAGAAATCCTAAAGTCCAATTCTGTTGTCATTTCCACCCAATTTCCCTGCCTCTTGATTTGCAGGATATAATTTGATCATCAGCTGATAACAATCGACTGGTTCATAAAAATGCTTTTATTTGCAAGTACCGATTATTGTCCGATATACTGGTCCATCCCTAGTTGAACTGTTCCTGCATGTGCATGTACCTCTGATCTGAGAGACAGGTTCTCCTCTTCCAAATCTCGAAGTTTTTGTTGCAGAACGTCCAGAGGGGAACCACTAGGGAACGACACTCCCACCCTTCCCTGTCGACCCCTGACACCAGAAACATAATGCATTAATATTACTTAAAATGGGCACAAAGGAATGTTACTCAACATTTTCAATTTCCAATGGAGAACTTTTGACTGATTCACCAGGTGAACTTGTCAGTATTTTCTAAACTGAGCTATAACCAATAAGACACCTGAGCTAACAATAACTGAAGCAGACAGAAGAGCTACCATATACCTAGACGTAAAGATAAAATAGGATAGAGTTATAAAACAGTAAAACTGACGTGGGCGATCCTTCTTCATTTTCCTCTGCTGCATTAGTGTAAAACTGAAGCAGCTCATCTTTCAGATTTAACTCATGGTGCAGCTGAGCCACCTGCAACACACAATAATAACGTCTTATTAAGCATACATCATTGGGCCAGTGCTTGTTATTTTCACTGGATAAATAGGACAAACATACTGTAAGCCATTAGCATTACCACACAGAGTTCTAGAAACCATTTTATCTTTCTTAAACATTCAATCCATTGGTTGAGCCAACATTGCATAGTCAGGCTAGTCAGGATGCTCAGACAAAACATTGTTAACTCCCTAAGCTTATTAGGCTAAGATAGGAAAAACATTTTAGCACGGGACTCATCTACTGTACCTCCTCCCTAATGGTGCCCACTTGTTCCTCCAGGTATTCTTTCTGTTCAGACAGAACCTGGTTCTTCTTCAGGAGGGACTGACCGATACGAGCAGCAAGCTCAAGGTCTCTTTCTTTCTGTACAATATAGACAAATGTTACAAAATGTTATAAATGCAACGCAGGTTTTGATTTATCTCTTGTATGTATATAATTACAATTAAATTACCTCCTCCAGGAGTCTCGTGACAGCATCAATGTCATTGTAGGTCTTAGTCATCTGGCCCACTCGCTCAGCACATAGCACTGAAATTAAGAGGAATCAGAGGAGAAATACAGGTCAGCAAAAAGGACACACATCAGGCAGTTTGTAAAATGGATAGTTCAGCCAAAAATTAAAATTCTCTCATTATTTACTCACCCTCAAGTTTAATCAAATATTTTGAGATGTTTCAGAGCACCATAGACTTCCATAGTTTTGTTTCCTACTATGGAAGTCAATGGGGCTCCTGCTTCTGGCTAGATAACAAATACCTTCAAAGAAATCTATACAGGTTAGGAATGACTTAAGGGTGAGTAAATTATGACTTTTTGGGTGAACTATCCCTTTGATATACTTTAACCAAATAAACTCATTAATTACATAAGAATCAGATTTTTGCTTTGCTAAACTGTAAATCAGACACTTCAAAGTTAACAAAATAAAGAGGAGAAGGTGGTGACTGGCTTGGTGACCTCGCACCATCACGCTTTCACAATAACATCAATGATAAATCATGCGTGATTGCCGTAGCGACGGTTTCCATGGTGCTGTTACCCGGCAACCCCATCCACAGTCAGCCAGAATCACATCAGACACTATTACTCATACAGTCCCACACACACAAGTATGCATATCCAATCTCAGGTGGCATTCTTTCGAAAAGTAATGTACCGTTTCTACGCTCAGTTTAAAGCAAATATGTTTAACCCCTGAAATGACACTATTAAAATTATATCTGTAAAACGAAAAGTGCTTGACTTATGAATTTTCAGACTGAATTATGGCACAACATGCATGAGAACAAATAGAAGATAATCTCACAATCAACTAAACGTAATGTCTTTCTGTTAATGTTTCCTAATTACTGAAGGACAAACAATAACTCTTCAAACAGGCTTATCCTTTAAACTCAAAACATAACATCGGAACTTTCAGTGTAAAATACAAAAACAGCTCTAAAGACTAGAAGAGACAACAAGGCAGGCAAATACTTTAACAGTCAATGCAAAACAAGCAAAACACTGAAATAAATGTTCATTCTCTAATATACAAACACATCTAAAGGCCCTGGCTACCTGCACACAATTCAGTGGCCTATTTTAGACATTTACTAATACAACAAACCCCATACAACCATCTCAAAACCAACAAAAATAACCTGTAATCTACTCTGATAAATACAAATCCATTAAACCATACCTATCAAATGCAAACACGCACTCTCACAGATGTTTTACCATTGACACACTACTCATAGCAGCACTCCAGCTCAAAATCTTTTGCTCCCATGATCTTGTGCATCCTTTTTCTCTCTCCCACTTACCCGGCACAGAGGACAGGGCCAAAGCGAATAAGATCTCTACACTTCTGATGCAATTCTGATGCTGCGAGTCAGTTACAGCAACAAAAGATAGAATGACTACTGTATAGTTAACACTATGATATGAGAGAGAGAGAAAGAGAGAGAGAGAGAGAGAGAGGAAAGTGGGAGGAATGAGAGAATGGGGTGGGTGATGATAGTTCAGATCATATTGATAACACAAGGTCAAATCTAAAGGATGTTTAGTAGACTGTACTGTATATTTCTATACTGTAGGTCATTTCTACTGTGAAATAGCTACATATATATGTCGCTATCATATACGTCTTAATATATTGAAGAAGATATGAATGAAGATATGAATGCACTTACAATCTTAATAAATTTTATTATAATTAATAGGGGGATTTTAAAAAGTTTCACCCGTTTAAAAAAGTTTTTTTAACGGATTTTTTAAATCATCTTAGCCTCACTTTAATTAACAAAAGCTAGTTTCTTAATAGTATTATAATCCAGTTTTTTTGTGGTGGTGGTAAAACAACAGCACAACAATCAATTTAAAAATTGCAATCTATAACATTATTTTAAAACAATGTAAATTATTCACAACGATATTTCTACTGACAGGCATATGCACCAACCAATGACATACATTTCAGAAGTGTGTGTAAAAATCCTTTAAACACTGATGCATGTGCGTCAGACTCACTTATCAATGCTCCTGATACCCCTGTGGGGAGATCCATAACAGTTATCTAACCAGAACTGTTTTTCAAAGAGAAAAGGTTAAAGGGATAGTTCACCTTAAAATGAAAATTCTGTAATCATTTACTCATCCTCATGTTGTTCTAAACCTGTATGAATTTATTTTTTCTGATGAACACAAATGAAGATATTTTGAGAAATGATGGTAAACACACAGCAGATAGTGACCACTGACTTCCATAGTAGGAATAAAAAAATATGATGGAATTTAATAGGTACCATCAACTGTGTGCTTACCATCATTTATCAAAATATTTTCTTTATCACAATACTTCCAAAATATTTTTCCTATCTTGGAAGTCAAAGGTCACTATCTGCTGCATGTTTACCATCATTTCTCAAAATATCTTCTTTTTTTCTGATGATCACAAAATAAATTTATACAGGTTTAGAACAACACGAGGATGAGTAAATGATGACAGAATTATTTATTTCAAGATGAACTATCCCTTAAATAAGATGAATACTTATGACAGCTATGGAGCAAAAAGCCAAACGTAGCTTTTAAGTTTATTTTTATAAACACTATGTCCTAGCTAGTGCTTATTACAGATGGATTTTACAGTACAGGACTGAAATCACATTAATAGAGCAGCTTAGAATACAACAGCAAAGATGAAATAATAATCTGAAAGCCTATAGCTGTGATGCGTTTATAGTGTTCTCGCTCAAAGAGTGAAAACAGCGCCATCTACTGATTAAATTATGTCAATGACCCTAGAGTAATATTGGCCTTACTATCCTACGTACAGTATATCAAACCAGCAAAATCACACTGTACAATCGCTGCATTAAAACTTGCCTAACCTTCGGATTTGGGGATTTATAATATAAAAAGTAAAATGCTCTGACTTCCTACATTTACAAATGAACAACTTTGACAATGGTACAGCCCTAAAAATGTCTGATTTGCACTTGCAAGTAATACATGCAGTCAGCTCCATAAATACTGGAATTGGAATAAATGTTGATAAACAGCTTAACTAAAACAAAATGTGCCGCTGTCCCAATATTTATGGAGCTGACGGTATATAATAAGCATAAAATATAATGTAATTTATATATGTGGCAAATAATGCTTTTAATGGTTTTATCAACAAAAACAAGTACGGGATTTCAGCATTCGTGTTGTTTTAAATACATAACACATACAATACACATACATTATGTGTTGTATTTTATTTCCTATTTTTTTACCCTTATATGTATTATGACTTATTATTACCCTACATTACTTTTATTACTGTTGTTTAATATTATGCTGTCTTCACAAGTACATGTAACGGAAGGCATTGATGTAAAGCAGTAAATTTCCACTGCCTTTGCTTGATATACAGTAATTACACTAGCTGGATCTGTTTTTAGTCAGACGGAGTTAGAACGAACTGTGAAACTCAAATAGAATCAATCAATTATTTTATTTAACGTCACATCGTCTCCTGCCTGATGTTCGTCCATCTCTGTATCAGCATTCTACTTGTGTATCTACTTGTGCTCAAGTAGAAGTCTTAACTCACAAAAGAGCTGACTATGTTTGAGTAACAGACACATTTTGCTGACAGTACAAAAGCTAGTGAAATGAACTGAAAACCTTGGATCTATAGGATATAGCATTATTGCCATAGTCACAGTTGTATATCCCAATATATTAGAGCAGATAAACTCTGATCAGCATTTCATGAGATCACAAACCCATGTCACTCACAAAAATAGTTGAGGGTCTCCTCAATTTGCTCTGATGTGAGGTCTATGCGTGTGTCAGGCGAAATGAGAGGCGTGTGGATCCAGTCGTCGTGCTCATAGCCGTACACACTGTCAGCCCTCAGCCTGTAGATGGGCAGTTGCTCCTCCAACAGGCTGATAATCTCCACCTCAGCGAGCTCTGTGCTGTTACAGACATCTACAACACAGAGGGAGCATCAGAATGATGGTTTACAATACAATACCCTTTAAGTTTTCATGTATTAAAGATACACAAACACACACACACTTACCTGTGAGGGTTTCTGCATCCCTGTAACGGGCGTGTGGTGGCACAGTCACTGGTTCCTCGGTTCCTTCGCCTACATACTGCTCCTCTGGGATGGAACCAAGCTGCACAGGTTCTGTATTGTCTGGTGTCGCACACTCAGAACAGGACTTGTCCAGCTTGGCAGCTTCTCAGTGGGATACTAGAACATGTCCCATGGACAACCTGGCCCTTCTTTAAAACAACATAGATGCTTGTTAAATTTTACAATAAATACAGAGCTAGGGATATTATTCATAAACAATCACATGTAGAAGATTATCGAACTTTTAAGCATTGTAACTTACTATGATTAAGACCATGGTAACCTTGTGGTTACAAAAAATGGTAACTGTGTGTTAGATTATTAATTTTCAAAAGGGAAATTCCAAATACGTAATCATATTAGATTTGAATTGTTCCCTGCTCTGGTAGTGATGTCATATGCCGATCGTTCTGCGCAGCACAGTGAACTTGAACCATAGAACACGCAAGGTCACGTGATTATTTTTTTGTACTGGGCGTGTCTACGGACGCTTCGTCAGGTCATTCCGCATTCACCTTGCGTAAACAAACCGAATAAAATAAACGTCTTCTTACAGCACACTTTGACAAGCCACGTAGTTGGTAAAACATTATAAGTCAAAAACAATGCTAGGCTTTTAGTATTATTTGATGAATTTGGTTACTTACAAGTGAGCTGCCTCCAATCAATGCGGAAATTATTTAATCCATGTATTATTATCATCCAGATAAAACATGCAGCGTAGCTTAGTGTCCTCTTCGATTCCGTGTCGTAACGTTGATCACGGCAACTACAATGAAGGTGTCACAGTTTTTGCTTTTGTCCCTAACGCGAGTCTCTGTCTGGATTTGTCAGATATTTTATCTGCTCAGATGTCTAGTGAGCTTATGCCGCAACCAGCGAGTCTCCGAAATCATTTAATAATAATTTTTATTCTCTGGACTGTATCTTATTTGTCCCATTTTGTACATCATCATCATCTCCTCCCGTATTTCCTTTCATTCTCAATCTCAGGGAGCCGCAATGCGTGTGACGTCACAGACACACGCCGACGCTCGAGCACGTCTCGCGTTCCTGCAGGTGCAGCATGAAAAAATGACACAATTTTCTGTATTTGCATGTTACAAAATTATTATTTTTTTGTCTTAACTGTAATAATTACGTTATAGTTATAGATCTTACAGTTTCTGTGTGTGAGATTAACGGTAGAATCATAATGCATAATTAAACTGTTGTTTAATTTATTTACTCTCAGACGGTCTTTCACAGACATGACACTGATTTAAAATAAAATAAAAGTTATAGAAGAAGCAATAGTTAGCTGCTTTGGAAACAATATGGGGATGTGAAAACCACTCAAATAAACTAAACTGACAGTAAAATTAGACAAAATTAAACAGACAATTTCATGTATTTCATGTTTCCTTTGCTTTGAGATATACTTGAGATAAGAAATATAATAAAAACCGACATCAATTATAATGCCAAAGACTCAACTGAAGGTCAATGTTTAACAATTTTGCTATTATTAGTCACCATTTGTAATTTATCATTTATATTATTCTTCATAGAAACATATAATTCTGCAGAAGCAATTTCATACTTTTATATCTATTTTAATATTTATTTCACACTCAGATTTGTATTTCGGGAATAACATTGTGTGCAGTGAGTTGGGATCTATTTCATAGCTTTGCTGCTGAGACTGTGTTTCCTGCGCACACCAGAGTATGTGCGTGTGCTGGCTGTGTTACAGTAGGACAGAGTGGGAACAGTAGGCAAAACAGGTTCAAGCGGGGGGAGAACATGGCTGTCTTTGCGTGAGAGTGTGAAGATCTCTTGGTTTAAAGCTTCGATTTCCTGTGCTTGAGCTTCCAATAGCTGCTGTAGGCTCTGCAGCTCCTGTTCCTCAGCAGGACAACTGCGGTGAAACGGACTCACCTTAAACAAACACACATATGTATCTGTGGATTATGTCGACTTAAAGCATGTATAAATTGTGGGGTTGATTCCACAAAGTCACATACAAATCTACCCTTCATAATTATGCCAGGACAAAAATAATGGAAAATACCATATTGGTTTGTCTGGAGTTGAGTTGGGCATCCATCATGTTTTTCTGGCTGAGCAGACTGTTCATTTCACGTAGTCTCTCTGTGTTCTGTCTCGTGACTTCATTTAGAGCTTCTTCTGCTTCTTTAACTTTTATCTGGTATGCACAAGCATGCATACAAACATAAACACAATAATGAACAAAACTACAGAAGAGAGCTGCTGTTTATTATGCTTTAAAGGACGTGCGAGTGTGTGTACTGTACCTCATAACGTCTCAGCTCCCGTTTATATTTATCCTCTTGCTCTGTGATCTCCTGTCTCATCTCCTTTAGCTTCCTGTTGTCTGACAGAGTCTGCAAAACTTCAAGGTCAACTAGCCTTCTGAACTTCATCAGCATCGTCTGCTCACAACACACTTCTGACTCTACAAACAAATGCAAAGAATTTTTTATTTGAAAGTTTTATTTTGTTAAAGCACCAAAATGAATTGTTCGGAGAGCTAAATTAAATTGTACATTCTTTTGAAGTAGTACTACTTTTTTAATTTTTACTATGCATTACTGATTTAATTTCTCAGGGTGTCATGGAATTTCTGGAATAACATGGAATTTTTTCTTTTCCAGACATTGAAAGACATTGAATTCTTTATTTTTTGCTGACTACAATTTAAATGTTGGCACTGTTTATTCATTTCACACATTTTAGCTACATTTTTGTAAATTCACGGTGGACACTATTATCAGACTCACGGCATTTAAGAAATAGGTTACGGAAATTCATTTTTTTAGTCAGTGAAAGTCAGGGGAAAGTCAGGGAATTTGACATTTGAGTGGTAACCCTGATCCCTGAAAGTGAATAAGAAATCTTATAAAATTCTTTACTTTTCTTTGCAGGCGCAGCCTTGCTAAAGTCTCCCAATTTTGTACACTCAAAAGGCACAAACGCTGTCACTGGGGCAGTACCCTTTCAAAAAGTAAACCTTTGTACCTAAAGAGTGTATATTATCTCAAAGGTAATATACATCAGAGGTAAATATTGGTTCCTCAGAGGTATATATTGATACCAAATGTACAGTCGTGGCCAAAAATATTGGCCCCCTTGGTAAATATGATCAAATAAGGCTGTAAAAAATTCATCTGCATTGTTAATCCTTTTGATTTTTCTTTTAAAAAATTTACAAAAATGTATCCTTTCACTGGATAATAAGAATTTAAAATGGAGGGGAAATATCATTATGAAATGAATGTTTTTCTCAAATACTCGTTGGACAGAATTATTAGCCCCCCTAGAAATTCTTATTGGTAAAATATCTCTGAAGTATATTCCCATTCATTTTCACAATTTTCAGAACTCCAGCATGATTGTAAACACAAAATCATTCAGCTCTGGCTTCTGTTTCACAAAAATATAAAGAGGAGGGGAAACAAAGCCTAAATTCCCTTAATCATCCATCACAATGAGAAAAACCAAAGAATATATTTCTGATGTGCAGCAAAAGATAATTGATCTTCACAAATTGGTGAAGTGGCTTTAAGAAAAGAGCTAGAGCAGTGAAAATGAGCATTTCCATCATCAGGGCAATAATTAAGAATTTCCAACCATCAGAAAATGTTACAAAACTGCCTGAAAGAGAACCTATGCCTATATCGTCCTAATCTGCGGTGAGAAGGAGAGTTTGAGTAGCTAAAGACTCTCCTAGGGTCACAGCTGAAGAATTGCAGAAAATTGTTGAGCCTCTGGTTCAGAAAACCTTTAAAAAAATTGTCAAACAGAACCTACATCAACACATGTTGTTTGGGAGGGTTACAAGAAAAATTCTCCTAGCTCATTCAAAAACAAACTAAAGCATATTCAGTTATCAGTCATGACTGGAACTTTAAATGGCAATGGCTTCTATGGTCAGATGAAACTAAAAAATGAGCTTTTTAGCAGCAAACACTCAAGATGGGTTTGGTAAACACAGACAAAAAAAGTACCCCATGTGTACAATGAAATATACTGCTGTGTTTTTGATGTTGTGGGCCTATATTTCTGCTGGAGGTTCTGGACATCTTGTTAAAATACATGGCATCATGGATTCTATCAAATACCAACAGATAAAAAATCCGTAAGTGACTGACTCTGTTAGAATTCTTATAATGGGCCATGTTTGGATCCTCTAAGTGTACAATAACCAAAACACAAACCTCAAAAACAACACAAAAATGGGTCACTGAGCTCAAAACCAAGCTTCTGCTAAAGCCATTCCACTCTTCTGACCTGAACCCCACAGAAAATGAGAGGAGTGAACTGAAGAGGAGAAGCAACAACATGTAGCTGGGAATCTAAAAGGTCTGGAGTGATTCTGGATGAAGGAATGGTCTCTGATCTCTTTTTAGGTGATTTCTTACCTATTCAGGCATTATAGGAGAAAATTTAGACCTGTTAAACTGGCAAATGGAGGTTTTAAAAAGTATTGAATAAAAGGGTGCTAATAATTTTGGACAATGTGTATTAGAGAAAAACATTTATTTCATAATCATATTTCCCCCCATTTTAAATTCTTATTATCCAATAAAAGAATACATTTTTGTGAATTTTGTTAATAAAAAATCAAAAGGATTAACAATGCAGATGAATTTTCACAGCCTTATTTGATCATATTTACCAAGGGTGCTAATAATTTTGGCCACAACTGTATTTATATTTGTAACTAAATGGTACTTATTAGGACCTTAGGGTCCCTTTCCACCAGTGGCAGCTCATGACTGCTCATTTGAGGGGCGCAAATTCAAAATAAGTGTTCGGAGTGTCATGTGTGTTGCTTGCGTTTTCAAAATATGTGTTTGTTGTGTCATGTGAACCATGTGCATCCCGTGTTTTGTCAAAATAAGTGCCTGCTGCACACGCGTCAAAACCGTTTATGATAAAAAAGACGTTCACGTTCACAAAATACACACAAGACACTCCCTAACAGTAAACTCTGATTACGTATGAGATTATGTGAGTATCTGGCAAACAAGAACGTCTCTTTTATCATAAACCCTTTAGACGCGTCTGCAGCAGGCCCTTATTTTGACAAGACATGTGATGTACACAGGATCTCTCGACGCGCAGAACACATATTTTGAAAAAAGGAACCACATACATGACGGGCTACATAAATGTTGTGACGAACTTCGCATCGAGCACCCTCAAAAAAAGACACTGGCCGCCACTGCTTTGTACCATTTTGTCTGAGAGTGTAGGTATATGCTGTTGCAATGTTGTGTTTTGTGTACTCTGACCCTTTATTCTGGCCTCCATGTCTTTAAGGTCTTGTCTGAGCTGAACGTGTTGCTGTCCGGCTTGCTTATATAGCTCCCACTGATCTGTCTTCTCCTGCTGCAGCTCTTTAATGCGGATCTCCAGGCATTCAAGAACATCTGTGTTAACCACCAATGCAGAGTCCAGCTCACCGAGCACCAGACCACTTTTCAAATAATCTATCTGCTCAGGCAGACAAAATGGGAATGTGATCATGGTATCGGTGGTAACAACTTTTAGCCATGAGGTTTACTGTATATGTCATTATTAAACAACCTTAACTCTTTCACCGCCATTGACGAGATATCTCGTCAGTTAAGAGAAAACGCTTCCCCGCCAATAACGAGATTTTCCGTCTTTCCGCAATACCGCTATTATCCACCATACTTTTTAAACCCGGAAGTATTTCCCTATGGCAAGCAACATGTCCGTGTCTGTTTTAAAGATCGCTCTGAATGGGATCTCTATGAAAAGTCCGTCACAAAAATGGAATTATCTCTGCTTTTTGCTCAAAATGTGGTGTTTTTGTGGAAACCTACCCATATTCAAAAGCTGATTACAAAAGAACCACTGAAGGTAGGATGAAACTGTTTTTTTTTTTTTAAAGCAGAGGGTCTGTTCTTTCATTTGGTATATTGTATGTTTATATATTTAAAGAAGAACATTTTCTGGAAGGCATTAAAATTTGGTGAAAATCATGAAAAACGCTGGCGCTGGCTGGCAACTTTTTGAAAAACGCTGGCGGTGAAAGAGTTAAAGGTATTGCAGAGGGGTGGTTCATCAAGATTATTGGTCCTCATAGTTGTCAATCAGGAGTGTTGCGCAATTGCATTTTTTTAAAAAAAGTGGAGAAGGCAGTTCTTTCTAAAATTCGAGAAAATTCTCCGCTATACCTTGTCGATGTCGTTTTCTATTCATCATCTTGATAAACACTGAATTTCCCTATGCCAGTATGTTCATTACTGACTTTGTGTTATGCAATAAAGTTTTTAAAATTGTATGTTTTGCGTTCACACCTGGTGGAGTCTGAGTGGCACCACCACGTCGATCTCATTAAGCCTCTGCTGTTTTTCTCGATTTATGAGCTCCAGATCGCCCTCTGCAGCTTTCCGGTTGTTCTGCACGATCTTCTCCTAGTGTGGATAGTTACAAACAAACAAACCCTGTGTGTTTTTCTGTATGGGAAAGCAATTATATAGATAGAATATGTGCTCTCTTTCTCTTACTTTTTTAGCTAGTGCATCACACTCCTCCTTTAAACTGTTGACACTTTTCATCTCTTCCTGAAGCTGCTCCTCGACATCCAGGCGACGTTCACGCAATGTCAGCGTGTTCTCAAAGAGCTTGAGATCACAATCTGAAACACACACAGACACACATAAAGGGCCAATGAGAATCACTACATCAACAACAACAAATCACTACAACAACGAACTCAATATAATAATTGTTATTAATATATACAGTACTGTGCAAAAGTCTTAGACCACCATGCCAGAATTAGATTTGTTGTTTTTGCAGTGTTAAAGTGATCATAATAATTGTTTCTTAGTCTCTTCAATAGAATAAATCCAGAAAATACAGGAAATGTGTATATAGTATTAAAAACTGTATAAAAAGGTAAACTGATGTGTCAAGTATTTAGGGTAAACTCCCCTTCCACTTGAGCAATAGCAGGAAACTGCAGGATCTCTTAAACCTAAATAAAATTAAATCCTAATTTTAAAGAAATTAGTCTTTTTACTTCTGCTCAAAAATGCTCAAGATGTGTTTAGTGCTAACAGACGTCACACTAAGCACAGACGATGCCTTAAGACGACATTTAGTCCTGAAAATTGTATTTTTTTGTACATATTTTCTGTTTGTCTCTTAATAAAATAGAATATTTATATACAATAAATATTTTATATACTTTTTACTTTTTATGTTGTTATATTTCTACCTAAAAACCATACACGGTATGAAAGTATTAAACTAAATGCTAACGTGCTAATTTCAGATAGGTTTGACATGGTAGATGGATGTTGATCTCACTTGGTGGGCACACGCTGTCGTCAAGCGGAGCTCCAGCCTCAGAATCTTCATAATCCTCATCATTGTCCCCGTCTGATTCTTCATCAGAGTCTTCATCACTGTCATCTTCTTCCTCTACATCACCACCTGACAAAAACGACACATAGTCATTACATAACACAAAGTGACAAATGTACATGAGTAGAAAAAACAATTTTAGTGTCCCCATTGGGGATAATAAAGTCCACAGACCCTAAACGTTTCAATTTCAGATGGAAAGTCATATTTACTGCACTGTTGCTGCTATTATAAATTATAATTCCCCTAATATATTGTTTACACAGCCAAATATACTTTTGTATTATTACTTTTTCTATTCTGATAAATTAAAATAAATTTAATATGCAGCTCACCTTCACTTCCCCTTGCTTCTTTCTTCTTCACACGTTTGATCTTTTTCTTAAACACTTTGGTAAGGAACTCCTCAAACTTGTTGTTCTCCCCCAGTGATGTCTTAAAGGTGGTCGCGATTGTTTTCTCCTCATTCTGGAGTTTGACGATCTCGATCCTCTTCATCTCAATCTGGTGCTTACACTCACTCATTTTGGCCTGACACACAAACAAGCAAACAATACCAATTCAGTTGTGATCTGACATAGACAGTGACCTCACATAGACAGATTCATAGTGTGTCTCGCTCACCGTGATCTCTTGCCCTTCTTGTAAGTACTTGTTCAGCCGTTCTTGTAGAATGTTCTCTCTCTTCTCAAACTCCTTCAGCAGCTGCAGCTCCACCAACAGGATCACTTGTCTGACATCAGCCAGTTTCATCTGAACATCCAACTCTTGCTTCTCATGACGCAACAGGCGCAACTCGGCGTCAAAGCCCCACACTGCCTCATTCATCTGCAAAGAAATCAGTTTCTTGATGGTCTTTAAAAATTGATGTTTCTGCGTGCAATATTTCAGAGACAGACAGAACATGCACCTGTTTAAGAAGTGCATCCTGCTGGTACAGATTTCTGATCTCTTCTGCTTCTCTCATCTCCCTTTCTATCTCTCCGAGCTCCTCGTCCGGCCTTTGAGAGGGCATATCTATCACACCTTCCTGCTCCATATGTGCATTCTGTGCATCGTTTTGTGTGTCTTGTGACTCCTGTTCAAGCAGTTTAAGGATATTCTGCCCAACCTCCTTTTCATCCAGTCCGGTGGAAACCATCTTGGCCCGAAGGGTGGCGAAACGTTCCAGAGTGGCCCTGGTGTATCTGTGTTTCTTCTCTGGAATTTCATCCGGCACCAGGATGGGCACAGCGGGCAATGCGTGACGTTTCTCAGGTGGCAGACGTTGCTGAATCATATGCAGCTGTTCCACTTGAGAATGGAGCTGAGAAATGATCTGCACCTTACTGTCTCTTAGAGCCATCACACGGGAATTCATCTCAGATTTTTTCTTGTAGATCTGTACACAATAACACATATATATAAGAGATTGAGTCTGATGCTTTGGTATAACTTTATTGGTCATCACTATGTTTCAAATAATATGTTGTTCACCTTTATCTCCAGTTCCATTAGCTGGATTCTCTTCTTCTCTACGTTCATTCTCAAGTGTTCAGGAATGGTGAAGTCTTCGGCTGTCTTCAGCTTAAAGTCACCCAATTTTTCTTTAGCCAATCGTATCGCTTCTACAGCCTTAGGGTCCTCATAGTCCTTGCTGGGCTTGGAGGCAAAGCTGAGGAGGTACTTAACAGTGTTACGATCTAATTTTTGGGTGTTTTTAAAAAGAAGCATGTACCCATACTGAACGCAAACATACAAAATTGATTTTACCAGGTCTGAACTGGAGATAGAGACACACACAGATGTACTCACAATTGTTCCCATTCCTTTTTCCTTTCCTTTATTCTGGCTTGGATTTCCTCTGCTTTGGACAATTTCTCTGCCTCCCTGTTGGCAAGTTTCCCGGACTTACTTGACCCTGAAAAACAAAAGAAAATTAAGAAGTCTTAACATTAATACTGAATGTTACAAGCATGCACAACCATTTAAATAGTACACACACACTTACGGGTAATATTGTGGATTTCTTTGTTGGGTTGTGCTTTGTTCCTCCACTGTTTCTGTTCCACAGGTCCACTTCGAGAGGTGTCTCTGTTACGCTGGTGTTGCTGTATTTGTATGGGGGACAGGGCAATCAGCCTGTAGGTGGAGATTCGATGTCCACTTTCAAATGCATACACTGTGATCGTGTCCTGCACCATTGACTTTGAAAACCTACAGAGACGAACACTAAGTGTCGGCAAGGAAAACAATAAAGTGTAACCCAGTGAAAGGGTTAAAAAAGTAGCTCTGGATATAAGTACATGGTTTGTAGTTTGTTGAGACCCAAGCGATGTCTCTCCTCATCCCAGGCGAGCTGTTTCCTGACCACCATCACTCCCTCTTCAGTCTGCTGCTCTATCTCCTCACGGAAGCATGGATCCAGCTCAAACTCCTACAAGCATGAGGGATTATGATAAAGCCTTTTTGTAATTGTTACCGTGACTCCAAAATATGTGTGCATTTTGTTCTGAGCATATGTGAGAGGTGTGCACCGAGCGATGAAGGCGGATATGGTCTGGAATGTTCTGGTTCTGCTCCAGTAAAGCTTGAAATCGACTTTGCAGTTCCACCAGCATCTTCCGTCTCTCCTGTTTCCTCTCTTCTGCTTCTTTCAGCTTGCGGTCCGACTCCAGCTTCTGCTTTGCTGTTTCTATGCTGTGCACACACAATGTACATAACATTTTTTGTAAACAATAAAAAAGTTAACTACAAGCAAACGTCACTGTAATAAAAATGTAATACATTGACTAAATATTTTCTCTATATTCAAATATTTTATTAAAGATGCATACATTTTTTATGCATATTGCATTGGTGAGTTGGTGTTAGGCTGTTAGTTAATAAAGACATAGCCTGGAACAATGACCACAAAAAATTACCACAAAAGAGGATTGACTACATTAATGTAACACATTGACTGTGATAATTATGCAACTTAGATTCCGAATGAATAAAAATGTAACAGCTAACATGCAATTCCTGAATGGTCCACAGAGGGGGGCTGTGGCACACGAGTTAAAAAGCACTTAGCCTCATAAAACTGGACTAGACCTAAAGGGGACATTTTACAAGGTTTTTTAAGATGTTAAATTAATCATTGGTGTTCCCAGAGTACATATGTGAACTTAATGAACATATGTGATAATTTATTATAGCATGTTAAAATTGCCACTTTGTAGGTGGCAGCAAAAATTTCGTATTGGGTATGTCCATTAAAATGCAAATGAGCTGATCTCTGCACTAAATGGCAATGCCGTGGTTGGATAGTGCAGATTAAGGGGTGGTATTATCCCCTTCTGACATCACAGGGGGAGCCACATTTCAGTGACCTTTTTTTCAAATGCTTGCAGAAAATGGTTTACCAAAACTAAGTTACTGAGTTGATCTTTTTCACATTGTATAGGTTGATAGAAGCACTGGAGAGCCAATTATAGCACTAAAACATGGAGAAGTCTGATTTTCATGATATTTCCTTCTTAAACAACAATTTTTGCCTGACCTTCAGACATTTTAGCCATTTTCATTAAATAACACTGTGTCACCTGTACGCAGATGGATCCTCTATATCCTGAGCTGGTTTCTCCATCTCCAGTCCAACCTATTTTCAGCAACAACATAGAGACCCATAAGGCAAAATAATTAATTTCTCTGACCAAAAATATGTTTTAAATATATGCTACATATATTTTTGAATTAAAAAACATGCTGATATGAAAGTTAAAACTAAATATATTTCTAAATGTATTTCAAGGGCAAGCAAATACATTTCTAATTTTACATTCTTGGCCAAAATATGTTTTAAATATATGCTAAATGCATATAGTACATTTTTGAAGTTAAAAAATGTATTTAATTTTAACCTTTTTAAATCTGTTACAGGTTATATGTTACAAGTTTGTGACATAAACATAAAGTTTTTCTTTTTTTTCAAATGAGATGTGATTATATTTCCTTGCTTAAAATATATTTATTTTAAAAATACATTTCAAAATATAAAAAATGGCAAAAAAATATATTGGTAAAAATAAATATTTGTAAACATATTCCAAAATATATTTCTGCAATTTTGGCCATTTTTTGTATATTTTGTATATTGTATATTAAAAACATATTTTTTGCCATATGGGGAAACTTAAAGGTTTCGTTTTGCCTGATCCCATTTTCAAACTTTATTTAGGGTGTAATGTTGCTGTTAGAGCATAAATAATACCTGTAAAATGATAAAACTCAAAGTTCACTGCCAGGCGATATATTTTATTTCACAGAATTCCCCTTTCAAAGCCTACAGTGAACGGCCGGTTTAGGAGGGACTTCATAGAACAAGTAAATGGGATCGCACACAGGCCACGCCGCTCAGCGCCGCGTCGTGCCTAGCAGAACTCTGAGGTATTGTAAACCAGAAGTGCACATTAAATAGCGCGAGCTTCGTCAGATAGCATCTACTTCAAAATGCAAAATATACGTTAGCAGCCAATGTTAATCCTTAATGTTTTGGGACAAATATGATGTTATTTAATGTTAAACTATGTGAGTGGCGCTGTGTGGCGCGACAGAGATTTGAACAACTTCCTGAGTCACAGCTGGGCGGCGCGGACAGGCGCCACCTGGCGGCGCCGGTGTGCGTATACTCATAGAAAACAATGAGTTCAGTTGATTTAGAACAGCGGGCGCTGAGCGGCGCGGCCGGTGTGCGATCCCCTTAAGACATCAACTCGTTTTTAGGACAGTGAAAACAGCGCTTTACAGATAAGAAAATAGTGTGAAAAATACCGCGTTTTTTACACGTGAAACAGGAACACATATTATATTGCACACCATAAACACAATCAAAGCTTCAAAAACACAGGAAAAACAGGACCTTTAAAACGCACAAAAGCACACGCTCACCCGTGGGGATGGCACTTTGGCCTGTTTGAGCTGCATGGTTCTCTGGAGCTCCTCCTCTGGGAGACAGCTGAAAGAGAAGATGTTGCCATCCTCTCCTGCGGTCAGGACGAACATGTCATCATAACTGCAACGGAGGTGCCGCACACAGCCATTCTGGTTGTCATGGATGCTGAGGGCCCAGTAAGCCTGCATGGAGCTGAGCTGATGGTCGGATGCTTGTATGGGATAAACTCGTACACTGCCATCCTGCATGCCACACAACATCAACTGCCTGTTGGAACTGAGACAGGGAGCGTAAAAAATCAGTGCTGTGTGAAAATATAAAAATGTTAGGTTTGAATTGCTGTTAGCAGTGTAAAGGTCATGGATTTGATTTCTAGGGAGAACACATACTGATAAAAAATACATATAGCTTGAATGCACTATAAGTTGCTTTGGTTAAAACATCTCCCAAATAAAAAATGAGACGTTCTCATGGAGATGGAAGTTGAAGACCTTACTTGAATGTGATGGTGAGAATGGAGTTATGGTCTGTGTCATCCACAGCTATAAAAGAGAAAGGCTCATCTCTCCTCTCTAAAGCATCCTGGCTCTGCTCCTCTGAGAATTTACAGTGGTACAGATACCCCGAGTCATAGCCACCCTGAAACAAATTAAACAATGCATTTCAGTATTTCATACTTGTCCTGTACAGTGGGCTCTGTCTGTGTTTATATTTATACCAGTGACAGCCAAAATGAGTCTGGTGTTGAGTAAAATCCGCAGTGAAGAGGACTGGGTGGAGAAGGAGTGTACAGAGGAGGCAGTTCCTCTTCCTCCTCTTCTTCTTCTTCCTCCAATAGATGCTCCTCTGTGGCATCCGGGTCATACTCTCTTAACTTCTTTAGGCGCTCTTCTCTTTCTTTCTTTTTTTCTTCTTTTCTGGCCTGTCTGAGTGCGATCTCTGCATCTCTCTGCAAACACACATATGAATATACTGCAACATTATAGCAGCAAATATGCGTGTGTTGGAGAGAAATAAGATTAAATGGTTAACCTTAATGCGGGATTTAATGCTGCTGAAGCAGAAATGCTTTCTGGAAAGGTCTGAGAGCTGGAAGGTGTTTCCTCCGGCCTGAGACCCAGCATCAGGACACTGGACTTCCATCACGTGACCATTCTGGCAGAAGATCAACAAAGTGCTTTTTTCCTTTAAACACACACACATACACAAACCCTCAGTGTGCTTCAATACCGGTATATTGTATGATCAGAAAAAAAGCTTTGATATCTGTGGTGCAAACAATCATAACTCACATATGACTGAGGTGACCACTGCAGACCTTGCACGGGCCCTGGAACAGTAACAAACCCTATAGGGTCACACTTGTCGCCCACCGTAAAGAAGAACACAGTGCAATCTGTACTCTGCAAAGACAAGAAACAAAAAGTTAACCTCCCACAAATATAAAATCACACTCACTTATTCAACATTTACCCCAGTAGCCATGATCTTTCCAGTTCTCTCATAAGCAATGGCTGTCACTGAAGCATTATGGGGTTTGAGAGCTTCTTTGAGGAAGAGTTCGGCATCTCCAGCGTGACTCCGTCCAGCAACTGCGTGCAGACTCCGAGGGTTATACAGCTCCAAGAGACGCACAACACCATCACTAAAACCAACAGCTAGCAGACTTGCAGCACTGTTCACCTGCAAAGAGAAATCAAGCAAATACACATATAGTAAAACAACAGCTTCAATGTTTTAGGGAATGCACAACATGACCACAAACAAAGCAAGAGGAGAAAAATATTACGTATGGAAAAAGCCCCTAAAAGGTTGCATTACCATGTCTGAAGCCCAGGTCAATGTCGTTCCCCCCTGTTTGAACCGGCTTATCGTGAGCTCTTTCTTTGAAAGAAAGTCAAATACCCTAACAGAGGCTGAGTAGGAGAAAAAAGTCAGTTGTTATTGCTTATAGAGATACAATGATACAGCGGGGAAAAGAAGTATTTGACACAATAGCATTTTTATCAGTAAGGGGATTTCTAAGTGGACTATTGACACAAAATTTCCACCAGATGTAGCATCAAGCCAAATTTTGAATTCATACAAAGAAATCAGAACATTTAAGTGTACAAGTTGAGTCATAATAAATAAAGTGAAATGACACAGGGAATAAGTATTGAACACATGAAGAGAACAAGGTGCAAAATGGCATAGAAAGCCAGGAGATCACCTGATCACCCTGTCCCCTATCAGTAATAATTGAGCTGCTTTAGTCCTAATTGATGGCCTATAAAGGCTTCTCATTACCCAGGAGGCATACAGAAAATCACCAACAAAGGCTTCTCTACAAAGTATTAAATGAAGTGTGTTCAATACTTATTCCCTGTGTCATTTCACTTTATTTATTATGACTCAACTTGTATACTTAAATGTTCTGATTTCTTTGAATGAATTCAATATTTGGCTTTATGGCTACATCTGGTGGTGGAAATTTTGTGTCAATAGCCCACTTAGAAATCCCCTTACTGATAAAAATGCTGATGTATCAAATACTTATTTTCCCCGCTGTATGAATAGGTTTGCTCAATACTGTCTTACCGTCCGGGGCTGTTGTGGCCACAAGGTGGCTATTTCCAGAAACATCTAAGCCCTGAATGACACCAGCATGAGATGAGAAAAGACACTGTGGATCTTGAGTCTGCACAGTGTTGGAAAATAATAGATCCAGCTTCCAAATACCACCATTAGAGTCCTATTTAAAATAAAAATACAACAATATTGTATATGGGCTCAGCTGCTTAGAAACATTTAATATGTGTAAACATGCAGAATGGATGTATCTAAACCTGAGCAAACCAGATGGAGGTTTCTGGGATAGAACTCTTGACCATAGAGCGCAAGCTGACATTACGACCTATTATTAATTCATTCATAGGTTCAATCTCAAACAGGCCACTTTCGTCCACAGCATCTGCTGAGTCTATGTTCTCCAAGTTCCAGCCCTAAAAATGATTGGGTTATAAGAACTCAAAACATCTTTACCATGTAGTACAATTTGAATCATTTCATACAGGCTAAACTTAGGTCATACTTACATTTTAATTCATTAATAGGGTAAAATATACTCATTAATATACTGTTAAACCAGTACATACCCTGACTACTCCATCAGAGCCTATTGTCATTAGTTCTCCCTCATCTAGATTAAACTGATGTATGGTTCCAGCATGACAGGTGCGTCGTCCTTTACGGCATATTTCTACTTTTATTAGACCACCCTCCCAAAGAAGCATGTTTCCCCACTCTGATCCCGACACCACCTTTAAAGAGAAAGAAAGAGATTTTTTTTATATGTAAAGGTGCAGGCCGCTTGCAAATGTAACTTTGTGCAGACAAATAAATAGGGTTTTTTTTTAGCCAAACTTCTTAAAATAACAGGTTGTAATTCTGTGCACAGAAGTTACACATTTAATGTGTGAAAACGTGCAATGTAAAAACCTTGCCATCGGGAAGCTCCACATATCCTTCTATATCTGTTACTGTCGTTTTTCCAAATCTTCCCAGCAACCCTTGCAACTTTAAACCAGTGAAGGTACTGGCCATTTTCCAAAACCTACATTAAAAGATTTTATACACATAAATAAATGGCACATTATATTAGCACAAACTGTAGGCATCTTTAAAGCAATGCAAATAGGCAAAGCACATACATTTAAAATTGGCATTAGCAGAATCAGCACAGACCTGATATGTCCAGAACCGGAGGTAGTGAGCTGTCCGGCGCAGTCCGGAGAAAAAGTGACTCTGTAGATTTCCTGAGAAAACGCTTTATTGCAAAGTATCCCCTGTTCTTGTTTCCAATCCCAAATTGTAAGCATATAATCCGGCTCTCCACCCACACTCGCCAGTAAAGAGCCATCACGGTTAAAATCCACAAAGCTGTATGTGCTATCTGTACCTCCTTTAGATAAAAAAAAACATGTATAATATAAGATTTTATAAGCAAATCGTTTTAGTTTCAGTTCTTTTAAATCAAACCTATTTGCCAGTCCGTTCAATGGGTTCACATTGCAGGGAACACACATACTGGTAAGGTAAATACCTAGAATTTAATTTTCTTTGACCTGTATAATCCAAAATGTTAAGCTTTATGGATATCACACTTAGTAGTTTTTCATGGTGTGTATGATGCCATATGACATCTGACCATTTGACATCTGGTATTAATGCAGTGCTGGTGTACCTCTGAGGATCCTGTACGGCCGCAGGGAAGGGTACTCATATATGATGATGTCAGGCTGATGACCTTTCTCTGCCACTGCAAAATACTGCTTACTTGGGTGAGCCTTTGCAAAGAGACAAAAAGATGGTACCATTTCCAAAAACTGTTTCAAAGTGATACATTTTAGACTGTATGCACCATTTTTATGTTCAACTTTTTGTTTATATTTTAATTTAACAGACATATTGTTTGTCAGCATTTATGTACCATGATGGCACCGATTCCCCCTCCACTGCTAGTGCGAATGTAGCGCTGCTCCTTGGTATCTATGTCTAGTAAGACAAGCAGATTTCCAGCTATGAAGGCCAAGGTGTGCTCATCCAATAGCTGCAGGTTTCCTCTCCGACCACAGTCATAGCCAAAAGAATGTCTGGACTCAGTTTAAGGAGCGAATTAAATGAACTGAAACTTTTTAGGAATGTAATGTCACAAGATGGCAGTATTGGAAACATGCTGAAATGTTCAGTCAAAGGGCATAGATTTGATTTGAACATGGGGTGAAGTGCCAGCTGTACATATGCTTTTATTTAGGGCTTTCGATCAATGAAAATAATTAATTAGATTAATCAGTGTTTAACTTTATTTTTCTTGTTTAATATTTTTGGCTTTGTATACACTTGATAATTGATTTCATTAAACAATGTTGAGGGGGTGTCATTGCTAGTTTCAATTACTAATAATTTATAATAATCCTAAATATAGGCTATGACCAGTTATATATATTTTACTTTGTGAGACTGTTTTTCCAAAATCTTATTTTGGTAGCATTTTATTACTTTGCCCTCCCCCTTAAAATTACATTTGACTACTCTATTAAGCTATATGATATCATTGCATGAGGTTTAGGATACGAGAGATGCAGCAGATTTGGGGGGATGTTGGAGTCTGCAGTAATGAAGGGTTTGGAGCACATTTCTTCATAGTTGTAATACATGTCATCTGGTATTAAACTCCTCTGCTCTTCCTCAAGGTTTCCACCACCCTCTTTCATCCTCTCATTCATCTGGTCTGGAATTAAAATGACAAACAAAACACAATAAATGGTGTGAATATGGTGTGTATTTGGCACAGACCTCCACATATATTAAATAATATAACCCTATGTTTTATAAAAATATATTTGTACAACCTACTATATTAATTGATTTGGTTAATATTCATTAGGAAATTATAGAAATATATATATATTTTTTGTTCATGAATTCCTAGAACTCTCATCTCAACCTTGTTCTCACTTCCTAAAACGTAACTACTAGTAACTATGTAAAAAGTATGGTGTAAAAATTATTCTCAAACTGTTTTTAAAAGACTTATAAAGTGTTATTTCACCTTGTAAAGTAACTTCATCGTCAAGCGTCTCGGAAGCGTCCATCTTCGTTTGACGGCGTTGCGTAGCAACCGTGCACTGCGCGCAATGCATACTGGGAATCGTACTCCTTTCGGTCAATAATCACACACTAACCCATCTTGGAAATATACGTCTTACACTGATTTATTAAACCAGGCTACGTGGTACTACAGGAACACAATGTAATAAAAACTTTATAGTAAATGGCCTATTTCAACAATAGACTTAAATATAGGCTGGATCGTTACGTGTTGAATTATTGCTCTTAATAATCTGAGCTTAAGGTTTACTAGGGAATTTTCCTTCATAATACACTAATAAACAAAAGTTTACGACTTTGCAAAGCTGACACTAGATGGCGATAAAATCCACGGTCCTCAACTTTGTTTCCCCAGCAGTCAGCTGTAATTGAAAGATAACGCGTGTTAACACAAGGCTAAAACATTGTAAACAATGCCTAAAACACAACGAAGCGGCTTTTATGACTGGCATACAAGCACACAACACACACCCAGCCTACACAGGGTATTGTAAAATGTTTCACTGTGCCAACTCTCTTTGCAGTTCTGAAATCCAAGCAAACTCACCTGTTCACACAAAAACTATGCATCACTCAGCAGTGGTGACTCACGAGCCTCAACACACGCTTCTGCTCACACGCACATAAACATTGTTTTCATTTCACAACAACATCACACACTATCACTCAAATCCTGAACCGTCCTTCACATGCTCACACGTTTGTTGTACAATATTTTTATCATTCTACCTATTTTGATAATCCTAAATTTCAATTCCTAAAAAATACAAAAAGATCTGGTCGATTTATGAGCTATATTTTTAAATAGTGGTAAACGCCTAAAATGTTCTCACAAGTCATGTTTATAGTTTTTATTTGTGAAGCCAATGCACACATATACGCACGCACGCACGCACGCACACACACACGCATACAGAGAGAGAGAGAGAGAGAGAGAGAGAGAGAGAGAGAGAGAGAGAGAGAGTTTTCTAGTTTGTTTGTTTGTTTGTTTGTTTGTTTATGTGTGTGTGTGTGTGTGTGTGTGTGTGTGTGTGTGTGTGTGTGTGTGTGTGTGTGTGTGTTGTGCGCGCGCGCGCGCGCGTGCGTGCGTGCGGTGTTTTTTCTCTTATTGTTATTGTAAATTCGAATGCCAGGAAGTCACATGACCCTTTCCTGTATGTGAGAGTTTGTTTGTATGTGTATAGAGTTGTAATACCTAAAACCAGTAAGCAACACTTGTAAAAGAATATGCAAACACATAAACAAATGATCCAGAAAATAATTGGAGAGTACTCAATACAATACAGATCTGGTTTCTATTATAAAGTGTCAGTTTCATCCTATCCTGTGACATAGTTTTGACTGTGTGTAAATGATAGCACGTGTGTGTGTGGGAGGGGGTTAGTCACTGTTATGACTCAGTCTTTCATCCAAAGAGGTCATTCACTCCCCTCACCTCACAGACCCCACTGTTATCTGAGGTGAGTCACCTGGTAGGCTCGTGTGTCTGCGTGTGTGTACAGACCTGCCTGTTTGCTTGAAAGGGGCAAATTTTGGAAAATGTGAAACATGTGACACATAGACTTCTTGATATTTACTTCTTGATATCTTTATCTAAATAGATAATATAGGGTTGCATAAATGTCCAGACCCTGTCCTAGTATATTTCAGACCAAGTCAGGGATAACACACTTGCATAGACACAGGCATGTTGCAGTCTCCAGTTCATGTGATCTGCATGTTCACCAAGAAATGAACATTTCTGTCATTATTTTCTCATCCCCGTGTTGTTCTAAACCTGCAAGTTTCTTTATTTTGAAGAACAAAATAAGATATTTTGATAAATTATGCTAAACACACAGTTGACAATTGAATTCCATCGTATTTGTTTATCCTACTATGGAAGTCAGTGGTTACGATTCACAGTGTGCTTGCCATCATTTATCCAAGTATCTTCTTTTGTGTTCATAAAAAACTCATACTGGTTTAGAATAACATAAAGATGAGAAAATTATGACATAATTTTTATTTTTGGGTGAACTATCCCTTTAAGTGCCTGCTTATTTCATATCTTTGATTGCACAGTTCCAGATAGGTAAACAAGTGAGCTCCTGCTACTTCAGTGAAAATCTAAGGTGGATAAAATACAAAAGGAATAGCTATTAAATTAACTCCACTAGTGTTTTCATTGCAAACTTGTTCAGATGTGTTTCAGTAGTTGTTTGCAAACAGGCATTTTCCAGCTGATATTTCAACTAACAGTCCAGTCCAAATCATCTATAGCATATCTTTCTGAATAAATTTGCAAATGACGTCATTGTGCAGCAAGTTTAATTTCCTCTTTGTAAAATGTAATCGTTCTTTCTGCCCCGCCCCCCTGCTGTGAAACCTAATTAGTATTTGTACAGCCTGTGCTCGCACTGTCACTCAAATTGTACACACAATTATTTCTGAAAAAGACTTAAATTAGAATATGACTGTATGTGTGTGTATGCGTGTGTTGTTGGGAGCGAGGCAAGCTCGGTTTATTCTTGCACAGCAGGAAACATTGGCTTTGATATGTCTCTTATTCCACAAACCTAACAATTGCACGTGAACACACGTTTGCATACAACAATTTGTTGACATTATACACTTTTTTAAACTGTCAGTGTTTATATGTCATAAAGCATCTACATTGGTGCTAATATGACGGGTTTGGCATATATGAGGGCAAAGCAAGACCCCAAATAAGAAAGAGAGACAGAGAGAGTGTGTGTTTGTAAGTATGGATTGCTGGGAACACTGATGATGTGCTCTGCGGGGGGCAAGCTGCCTCATAAATCTTTGGATTTTTTTCTCTTTCATGGAAAGTCTGCAACAAGAATGATAATGAAACATAAGAGACGCTACCCCTGTCTATCATACACACACATGCGCACATACATACTCAAGGTATCTACTTTGGACATCTATTCGAGCCAGCAATAGAAATTGCTATGTGAAAGTGCAGGCCTGGGTTGCAAATGCAAGATTTTCAGGGAACTTGCAATAAGAAATCCTGCAGAATGCAATAAGTATTTAATATTCAAATGTCCTGTTTTCTTTGTTCCTATAGGAATTGTTGAGGAATTTAAAGTTTGCTATAACTGCTATGTAAACCATTAATAAACCATTAAAAGTAAAAATTTGCATTACTTTTACTGTTTTGCATGATTATGACGATGATATGCTATATATATATATATATATATATATATATATATATATATATATATATATATATATATATATATATTTTTTTTTTTATATATGGACCCCTTTCATACTTATTGGACATACAGTTATTTAATCTCAATAAAAATGATCACTGCAAAGTTATCCGATCATTTAAAAACGTCTATAAAATCTTGTTATAAGCTTCATGACTAAAACAAGCCTTTTTTGAATATCCACAAATAGCCATTTGCAGGTAAGGTCCATACTGATGCTTTTAAATTATTTAGTAACCCTTATATTACTTTGTGTCTCATTTCTAGCTATGCAACTCATTTATTGATTTTTTACAAATTGTGAACAATCGTAAGAGATCCTTTTTGGTTTCTGGCCTACAAATTTTTTTACTGTTAAACCAATGTAACCATATAGATGCCCAAGAAACTGTGTTATGCTAACTCTATCCCTATTATGAAATCCAATTGATAAAAATTATCCAGTTTATGTGCTAAATTGCAATAAAAAATAACATCTCCCACATGTATTTAAGTATGAATAAAAAAGGAAATTAGCCAATACAATTTTTTTTATTGTTCATGTAAATACTTCAACTGAGCGAATAAGAGATATTGAGACAGAGTTTTGCTGTATTCTTAAGTTTCACTATGTTGCAAAACATATGTTGAACCACAGAACACAGTTATGACTAGAAATTCATACCTATTTAACAGTGCTGGGCAAAGATTAATCGCGATTAATCACATACAAAATAAGTGGGGTTTTTTTTGCATAATAAATGTGTGTGTACTATGTGTAATTATTATGTATATTTAACCACACACACATACATATATTCTTTTCCAGAACTTTTTTATTTATATATATATATATATAAAATCACTTTTATTTTGTATGCGATTAATCGCGATTAATCTTTGCCCAGCACAACATTTTAAATAACCAAGTACAAATTTAAATGATGTACATGAAGATATTTTACACTTTAAAAAATAAAAAAAGTTTTGCTAACATTGCATGCAATGAATATTCCAACAGGGTATCATAAAGGACGAAACATCAATAAATGAAAATCTAACAAAGAATAAAAGCCTTAAGACTCGATGACAAAGAGGAAGCCAGAGGTGGACAAAGGCAGGAGCGTCCGACCACAGAGAAAAAGAAAACGAGAGAGACTCTTTTGTCAGAAGAGGGTGCGGAGCTTTGCTGGGGTGTACAACAGTGAGTCAAAGTGACAACCGAAAGAGAGAGTGGCACTCTGTGTGTGTGCGCAGGGTAAAGCCTTTAGTTCTGTGAGCACTGGGACTGCAGCATTTCCCTAATCCACTCGCTCTAAAGCGGCCGACCGGCTACCCAAAAACCCATAATGCACGGCAGCCTTTAGGCATAGGGTCATTAACATGATATTAGGTTCCAGACACAGAGAAACAGACTGCAGACTGTGTGTGTGTGTGTGTGTGTGTGTGTGTTTAGTATTGGTTTAGCAAGTGTGTAAGCTGAACTGGTCCTTTTATTGCCGTGTCAGTGTGAAGAGACAGAATGTGACAGTCTGACTCTGTGTTTTGTACGGCAAACCCGACACAACCTGATTTGTAGATCAATAAATGTAAATGGATATCTAAATGTGTTTCTGTCTCTAATAGCTCTAATATCAACTGTTTAATTTGCTTTAGGACTCTGAGAATAAGTTAACACAGTAAGGGATGTATTACAAAATTTTACGGTGGTCTCCTTATCTTAGAATGCTTTCATGACTTGACAGTATTCGCTATACTTTAGTCTAAAATATTTAGTTGCCCCAAATAATTATATAAAATTTAATTTATATAAAATGTATGCTATATCATTCTCAGTGTTAAGCAGGTCTGTTTCTCAGCTCCAGCCGCACGCTGTGCACAGTTGGGGGGCCTGGAGCACCAGCAGCCCCTTAGTTCAGCAAAGAAAAGCAAAATCTTTCGGGTTCCAGCTTCACTTTTTTTCTTACAAAACAACAGAGGACTGAACATGGCCTTAGTCTCCTTATTCATTTTGTGTATTTAGTGTATTTCAACTTAATTTTCTGTCCTTCAACACCATAAAGAGATGCTGATCAGTCAGTTAATCGACATGCAGAAGGAGCATCCATACGAAAACTACTGGAGCACATAATATATTTCTGAGCAGGATGAAATCTACTAAGGTACGTGGAAAATCACATGTGAAGGTTGATTCTAGACTTAGGTTCTTTGTATATTAATAATTAAAGCAAAAATTGCATTTGTTATATAATTGGAAACCAGTTCAATAAATTGGAACCAATGGTGGTTTGATGATATAATGAGAGGGTTGTGGTGGTGGAGGGAGATTTGCAGATCAATGCAGTCTGAATAATAGACTAAAGCTTTAGGTGTTGATCAATAGTTAGCTCACTTGTTCAAGTGTGCAATGTAGGTGAAATATTTGTCAGCATATGCTCACATTTTCAAATTGTGCTAGTACTGTGCTAGTGTTGGCTTGACTTCAAATTCTTGCTCAGTAATAGTGAAGATGTTTGGTTTGGCAGTAAGCCAATGCGAGTGTGGGCCTAACTAAGCAACTAGATTTACAACCTAGTCAGAGAATTTGAGTATGGGTTTGAATGCAGGCAAATTGTTTAAAATTGTACTACAGCCAAAATCTGTGAGAATTAATAAAACCCTGAGAAAAAACACTCCTCCAAGCTTCACAAACATGCTGCTAACATGATAATGCATGACATGGGAATATTGCGTATCACAGATTGTTAAGTATATGTGATCCTTCATGCAAAAATGATGCTATTTAAAACCAGAAAGGACATGAAATGGGCTGTTTTCTTGTTTCGTGTTCCAGTACATGAGCTTAGAATTATACTTTAGTAGATGATGTGAGACGTGCAATCTGTTATGGACCACAAGTTAATGGTTATAATCCCTTGTATATGTCAAACACATTCACACTGGTATTAGACAGATACATGAAACACAGGCCTAAATAGAAACTTCATGCACTGTAAAAAAGATTTGTTGATTCAACTTGAATTAAAAAATAAGTTACCTGGTTGCCTTAACATTTTTAGTTTTTTAACATAAAATATTAGTTAACTAATGTGAACTAAAAAAAAATTGTGTCAACTAATATTTTTAAGTTGAAATTTTAAGGAAATCAGGTAACTTACCTTTGTACCTTTTTAACAAATTTCATCTACCTAACTGTGATTTTATATGTGATTTGCTACTAACAACAAACAAACAAACAAAAATATTTAACTATAATATATATAATATATAAAATAAAAACATTTCAAAATCAGTTAATTTATGTATACCAAGATATTATTCACTCACCTATAGGTAACCCTTTTATATGTTTTTCCATTTTACATGTAAAATTTTTAATTTATAACAATAATTATGCATTTAGATTTAATAATGATTTATTACTCATTTCTGTTTGCCCCATATGATTTCAAACTGGCATACTACTATGGTCACTCATTACAAATGTAAGTGGTTTTAAATTATGATGTAAAATATTCAGGAAAACAATGGACTAGTGTTATATTATCATATTTTATATATACAATATTTCAATATTTTTACAAAATATACAGCATATTCCTCAACTGTTCATTGTTCAATTGTTCACTGTTTTATTGTTCATTATTCCAACTTACGAAGGCCAATTACAAGACAAGACATATGTTTGGCACAATATGAATGTACATCCATTACTTTTTTAAATATTTCCATTATAGGTTGTTGAGGTTTTTGCAAATCTGTTAAATTAAAATAAATAGTACAAGTATAAATAAATGTACAAAATTCGTATTTCTTTCATCTATAAGCTGCATTTGAACATATTACAAGAGCCTTTTCATCAGCAAAGTAAACATGAATTCTGCATTTATAAATATCACAACTCTGCCCTCTGCAATTTTCTCATTTGTGAATGTCTGAAATTAAGTACACAGTGTACTACGCCTACAGCTCTGAATCATGCTGGTTCCCACAACAACACAAATTTCTAGCGAATCAGAAACCGTTATTTGCTTTCAGGAGATTAACTACCCAATCACACATGCATGGGGCTAACAAAAATTATAGTGACTTGCAAAAGGGAACCAAACCTTTCATTTGAAATCAATTTAACCAGCAGAATAATTAAAACAATTTTGTTGTTTTTGTACCACAGGTTACCCAATCCATTTACAAAGACATTCAAACAAGAACACATCTCTTATTAAATGATACATTCAGGTTAGGGTTAGTCCTGTTAAAGCCAGGGTAACTTTGTACTAACAAACTATATCCGTCAATCTATCCATCTTGTTAAACAGCACAGTGAACAAAAATTAAATGTAATCATCCTGTAATATTGTATGAATTGAGTTCTTCGTCTCTAAGACTATTGTGTCCAAGGGCATTTAAAACGTATGGGCTAAATGAGATACATTTTAGTGAAAACAAAATAGACATTTCACTTTTTCCACTTCCATCAAGGCTAAAACTGTGAAGGTCATATAAACTGAGCGTGTCTGTGAAGAGTGTGGATGCTTGTCTATTAGGTGAGCGATGTGCACCTCTTGATGTCAAGATTGTGCTGACAGCACACACAGTATGTGTAGTCAGAGAGAAGAGTTTACGTGCTTGTGTGTGTGATGAGATTTTAACTTCATTCTCCTGCTGTTCAATCAATACTCACATTTAATAAAGATTGATATAATCTATAATCTATTTAACATTCAATGCAAGATCACAATTAGTGATCTCTGAAAGAAGCCTGCAGATGATATAAACCTAGGTGTGTGTGTGTGTGTGTGCGTCCTATTTATATGGCATTTTTTATTCCTGATTCGTAAGTTTATTTATATTGTGCAGCCTGGCTCAGGAATATTCTAGCTTGTTCAAACCATGAACAAAAATTGTAAAAATACACACGACCTTATTAAAGTCTATAAATAATGCAAAGCATAGCATCTGTCACAGAACAATGTCCTATTTTACAAATGATCAGGGAATCCAAACACACACAGACAAGTGTTATGAAAACCATACTAATGATCTTCAGCATAACACATATGCCTACACGTTTTGTGGTGATCCGAGGATGAAAACCTATTTATTCTGTGTTGAAACAAACTGGAAATACAGATACTTCACTCGCCTATAAATCTCTCATTTATCAGACAAAATACAAACATGCATTTTTACAAGCAACCCTTTTTCCCGGTTTAGATCTGATTTTGCACACAAATAAAAATGCTGGGTCAAAAAAGAGACAAATCCAGCCACTGGGTTAAATTAACCCAGAGATGTTTATATGTGACCCTGAATCACAAAACTAGTCATATGGGTCATATTTGAGATTTACACATTATCTGAAAGATGAATAAGCTTTCCGTTGATGTGTGGTAGGACAATTTGGGCAGAGAGACAAATTTGAAAATTTGGAATCTAAGGGTGCCAAAAGTCAAACTATTGAGAAAATATCTTTAAATAAGCAACTGCATCCACTCACAAAAAGTTTTAATAATTAATAATAATATATAAATAAAAATGTAATCATTTTGACCCAATGTATTTTTGGCTTTTGCTACAAAGGTTTTGTGGTCTGGGGTCACATATGTGACCCAACAATGGGTTAAAACACCCCAAATTACAACTCAACAGGTTGGGTTCATCCCTTTTTGACCCAACAAAATAACCCAGCATGTATATGAGTGTGATATGATTAGAGATGGTATACATTTAGGAGTGAGGTCTGTTTCATGTACTCTTTCACCTTCTCTTTCCGGCACACAGTTTCCAAGTCGCTTCCTGGAAATTAATTTAGATTTAATGGCACTGTATGCTTTTAATTACCAACAAAACTCTTTATGATTTATTGCAGGGAGTTGAAACATAAAAATGCGTCAGTTCATCAGAGTAAAAACATGCAAAACCACAGGGTGTGATGACAAAGTTTATTGGAAATTGCAAAAGCCAACTCACCTATTATTAAGTAAGTGTCATTTCGTGCATGCTGTCGAAGCCTGCTGAAATTAAGAAACACAATTGTTGACGCTGATGGAGAATATTGTTATTTATCTAAATTTGATTACTCTGTCTAAGGTTTCTTCAAACGTTCCCTAATTTTGTAACTATTCACCTCAAGTTCTTTCATAAACACATGTAGAAAGATGTGGTTCATATTACAATAACAATACAGTAACATGCATTTCTGTAATTATATTTTTTGTTTTACAATTGGAAAACCTGGCACACACTGTGAGAGGCCTATAATATCGTGTTTCCACTATGGGAAAATACAAATTTTGTGTTTACGCCTAAAAAGTAAAGCTAGCAAACGGTGGATAGTCAACGAGAGCAAAAAATTTTAAGGAAAGACAGCTGTATACAAATAATGTAGATATGAGCTTTCACACAAATCCTCATCTAAGCACAATCGTGCATTCGATCCTGGCCAAGCGTCCGCCTGTTCATTTGAAGAACTGTGATGCCAAACTACTCGCTTCTCGTCTCACACATTACCAAAACTCTGGGGTTGCGTCATTTGCCGAAAAACACAAAAACATATCTGAAGCTTGAGCATTTGAGTGTGTGTTTTTTTTTACTTCTTTTGTGTCAATTCCATGTACTCTTTCACTCTGGCCACCAAACCATGCCTAATGGCTCCTGGGGAGAAGAGGCCCAGATTGTGGCGTCTTTACCCACAAAAAGAGCTTAGAAAAGTAGGCTTAAAATTTAAGGGTGCCACCCCCAACAACCCACCCCTCCTGGGGTGCACATATGCCCGTTCTATCCCAGGAGAAACCAGAGATGAACCAAAGAAATGGATGTGAACAACTCTGCTATAGCCTACGCTTGTTTATAAATTTTCTTTATATTCTAATATATTTGTGTTTTAATATTTAAATCTGACTCATCTGGAGTAAATTAAGTTGGATATTGGGTAAGATTGTTTGTTTTTTGTATTCGACTTTATTGGCTGTAATTATTTCTCACTATTATTTTTTTGATAAAGGGGATTTAGAGAAGCCTGGATAACTAATAATTACATATCTATAATTTTGGAATGCATGTGGTTTAGGAATTATGTTCATGGTAAGTAAAGACCAAATAGTTGAACTAGATCATGACAGTCTGTGCATGAGATGTACTGGCATACATTTTATAAGATAATTTAATGCAAAATAGATTAAATAGTGAAATAATTCCTAAAGCATTAAAGTTTGTGAATGAACATTTTCAGATATGTGTTTGTGTGAATGCCTGTATATTGAGCATGAGCAAAATGGCGCAAATGAGATCAGAGGAGAGAATGAGAGGAGAAACCATGAGGATCGACAATGGTGAAGCAGTCAAGCGATGCTTAGCCAAAATCAGTGCAGAAAGAAATAAACAGAGTGCAAAAATGACAAAGAAAACAAGAAATATTTTGAATTAATTCAATTATTTAACTGCACATAACACTTTATATAGTGAAATAGAGGATGGTGAAAGCCCAATGTGGCCAGTGGCTTACATCTGTTCTCTACTGTGAGGTGATTGATTGATTGATTACAGAGTTAATGTGTGCTGTGGTTATTAAGAACATCCCTCTAAAATCCTTGTGACAGGTGTGGTTCTAAAATACAGAGACTACCTTAAAATGACCTCCTTCAATTTCTGCATTATTCACAATGTAAATGTGATTTAAGGGAAAACTCGCAAGACACCAATATAGATTTTTCCTTTCTTGCAGACCATCTGCAATCGATCTTTGGTAGCTAATTGGCATGACAAAGGCCTCACAGATTCATTGAAGATACACAGACAAGGGTGATGATGTGGGACTATTTGTATCTTGTCAAAAAGAATGCAATGAGAATAATACTGCTATTAATATTAATTCATACTTTTAATAACACTTATTTCTTGATTTTGCCTTGACATTAAAGAGTACATTTCAAGTATGTATATCTTCCCTATTTCCTATAAGGAATAAATAGATTTAGACAATTAGATTTTTAGTCAGTACATCATTCATGAACTGGTCGCCAAATATAGTCTTACATCTTTGCAACAATAATAATCTATTACCTCAAAATCTGTTTGGCTTAATTATTCCTGACTATTCTTAATATTTTTTTATTTCTATCATTTATGGATTTATAGTTTAGTTAAAGATTTATATTTCAAATTCCAAAATAAATTGTATACATTTTGTTTAATGCTAAAAAGTAAAATGCAAAACACAAAATTTTAAATTATATTGTGCCTTCCTTAAAATAAAAAATAAAAAACTGTAGAGAAGTTGAACTGCAGTGCTGATGAAAGCATTTTTTATTGACTTCCAAACAGCTTCTGACTGGTGGATTTGTAAGCTCTTTATTGGGGAGAGGTGTGTTGACAGATATTTCATTGCAGGACAAGGTTATTAAAATCTGACCGTTTAGGTTTTGGTTGACTTCCTTACACCTGACACGTGCTTACCTCAACATGAACTGAATGTGAAGGTAAGAGGTTTACCTCTTACCAACAAGACAAAGGAGTGTAAATACAAAATTAATAGCAATCCATTTACAGTGTTTATTTTCAACTTTTTATTATAAAAGGCACAAAAGAAATCCTAATGGTAAAAACTTGATTTTTAAGCTGCCTGTCATAGCACTGTAATTACAAATCCGTTATTTGTTATTATCTAATTTTTACATCTTCACATAAAATATATTCTTAAATACCCCTGAAGGTTGTTTAAATTTAGGTTTAAAAGGCAAACTATAAGAAATCTTATATCTGTTTTGGGATCAGGTCATGGGGTGAGCCTGATGAAAGGCATGAAGCACTTTAAGTTGTAAAGGGCACTCCCCCATTCAAAAGCACTTATTGTGGCCACTCCCCAAAATGTGCATAATTACTAATGGATGGCAATAAAAAACACAAAGGCACTTACAAACACCTATTTGGAAAATTAAAATAGGCTTTAATTACTAAGTAGGTGACATTTACAATACAATATATGGCTATAGCGGGCTTCTAATATTGTATGTATGTAAATAAAGAAAAACCATGCATGGAGTGTCCCAAATCCTTCTTTTGTGTGGAACTATAAGACCATAGATTCAGGAGCTCACAATTATGGTTTACTAATTCGATATTTGTCCATCAGCCCTAAATTACAAAATGAATGATATAAATAAATGCCAAAAACTCTGAACAAAGATTAGTTTGTTTTGCTGCTTTAACCTCTGCAAACTTACTGCAGGATGTACTGACGTGAATGAGAAGCATGCACACACAAACTCACATAAGCCTAGCATAAAAATCATAATGTGTGCCTTGTCATATAACAATATTAGGTTTAAATTGGATTTGTTTATTTAACATATCTGTTTTGAAATCATTAGGAATGTTTTCTCATTTTACCATTAAAATTACAATGGGTTAAAGGTTAAATGTTTATGTCTGAATGCTTAATGAAAATAAATAAGCTTTGTATAAAATATTTTACAGATTATTATTTTGTGTTTATTTTGTTTTCTCTTTTTATTATTTTTTTTCATTTTTTTATTCACTTATTTTGTGCTGTTTTACAAGACGTAATATATATTTGCATCCTTCTGAAACAGTAAAGTCATTTTAATTTGTAACACTTATGACATATTGTTTGCTATTACACTGTAATATTTAGGAATTTTACTACAGTTTTTATGTGTTTGGGTTCAAATTACAAATTACAATCGTAATATTATATAGCTATAAAGCTTTTCAAAATCTCTTAACAACAACAAATTACTAACAAATAACAAAATATGTGATGAAAAAAGAGCTTTTCACAGTTGTTTAAGTTTGTTATAAAACTTTATGTAACTCATGGACTACATTTAATTCTGGCAAGCATCCTGCAGTAGCAATAGAGTTTCCTAATCCCTCATACAAACATTACCTTTGTATAGCTGCTCCCGACATCACATCCAAAACACCCACATTCCAACCTAATGGACGCACCTCGCCCTTCCTGAATCTGTCATATCACTCCGCGCATACCACGTTCACAAAGTCGACATAAAAAGCGTAAAACCTGTGACAAAGTCGTCTGCAACGTAATATATTTGTCTTATTACCTGTTGCAATACACTTACGTTGTACCGCTGGTTTTATCCTCTGCAGAGCCACTGATGTGCTCTAGTTTTTGGGTGCGGTAGAATACATGAACCGCATTCCTAGTATAAGAGCTGCGTCCGACCGACGCCATTTTAAGGTCTAGATTTACAACAGCGCGCAAGGTTTGACGCACCGCTAACGCAGGAGAACGGCTACCCGTCCGGGAATTTCACCGGCTGGCTTGGCTGTTTCGTTCCCATAGGATAGCGACACTTTGATCAGGCATTGCCAAACGAAGGGAAACGCCGTTTTAACATCAGGTAAGTTGTTAAATGGAGAATTGTTAAACACGCATGTAACGTTAGTTTGATTTGAGCATCGGGAGGGTCTTCCCATGGTTTTCCGTGGTAACGTTAGATCTGGATCTGCTTTCCGCGACCTGGACATTTAAACCTTTCTATCCTAGTGTTTGCTTAATTTAGGCATCTGATCTGCTTTTTATAATGCTTTTTTTCTAAACTGCAAGCTTATGCACGACGCACACCGCCTTGTGTTTGTTTACCACAGCTTTGCAAACATTGGCTAACGTTTAGCTAACGTTAGCTTTCATTCAGTTCAATGGTTCGATCGGGGAGCTAACGTTAATAGCAAACTAGCAGATCTCATTAGATAAGCTGTAGTAATAACGTTACAATAAAAAGGAAATGTACAAAATGTTTCGCTCCTGATTAATGGGGTTGCTGTGTTATTTTTCGCTAAGAAGTTACCACATATGTGATTTCTTAGGCAGATTATAGATGGGCTAGTGTTTAAATACCATCAATTAATCCACGGCTAAAGAACGTTTAAATTTGTAGTTTGCGAAATAAACGTGAACTCGAGCCGATTTTCTTGGTGTAACTTAGTCCATAAAACTGAAGTTTAACGTTAGTAACGTTACAAAAAGGTGAAGGGTCTAGAAATTCGCCAGATTTATCAATATTGGGTTATGAAAATCCAGTTGATACGCGTTATATGACCAGTTTGGACTTGAATGTAATGGCAAAAACTTAATCTGTATTTGTGTTTTTTTAATAGGAGATTTATACAACTTGATGATTTGCATTGCATATGGTATTTAAAATAATTTAACTGTCTTGCCTATTCGCACAGTAACAATTCAGTCCCTATTTGCTTATGTCAGTACACTGGTTTTTCAACTTAAACTTAAGTTTTGGAGGCATTTAAAACTTGTCGGAGTCTTTTGTCATCCTAGATTTAGTTTTAGTATTCGGTTCAGTAATACACTTTGTTGACATCTGAAAGTCAAGTTAACTCGGGATTTTTAAACTTTCATCTCAGCCAATCGAAGTTCACTACTCTTCCTCGAAACAAAGGCCCTATTCCGGACTGTCGAATTCCTCCGTGCTTTCAGGAGGGGCTCGGGTTTCTCACTGCTCCCAGAGCTCGGAACAGCTGTTTCACACACTTTCTTCATACTTGCCCACCTTGAGAGGCACAGCAGAGCTGACCTCGGATCAGTCACGGCGCGCGTGTCTCCGCTGGGGAAGTGTGGGCGGAGCTAAAATCCGACTGCAGCGTGCGCTGTGGAAACTGACGAGGTCGAAACTTTTTTTCGATGGTGTGTGTGGTCGTGTTTTCAGCCGGCGACCGTAACTCGTCAGTTGCTGCGGGTTTCGTACCTATGCGGGAAATACCCAATGTGGTTTGTTTAAAAACAACTTCAGTTTTCCCATACGACACGGCAAATACGAGTTTATCAAGTTTCCATTGGTTCCTCCAAACTACATGGTCACGTTAGGCCATATTTTAAACAATTTTGTGCTTGTTCTGAGATGATGTGCCTTGTTAAAATACGTTGTTGCTGGAAGTGACTGCTGTTTACATTTACTAAAAGAAAGGACATTGTATATAGAAAAGCTGCATCAAGTTTTTTTTTGTGTGCATGCATTAGTCTTAAGGATATCTATAAACTAGCTCCAAATTAAAAAAAAAATAACGCAGTCAAAACTTTCTCACATCCGCTTATGGATTAGTGATTTTATGACATCATTTGCATTTTGGCTTCTCATCAGATTCCAGGCTTTGAGGTAAACAAAACCTTATTGGCTATATTAAAAGAAGGTGGGGCAACTTGATATGTCCCACCCTAACTTCCCATTACAACACCAAACTATCCAACAGATCTGCACATTTCACTGCGCTTTGTGGGTCTGTAATTGCATTTTATTAGTAATAGTTACAGTTTATCTTAAAACTCTCCCTTGCACATCAACAGATCCTTGCACTCACTACTAGATTAACGGGATACTTTGAATAAACCCTAGTCTGTTTGGGAGAGCTAATGAGACAGCATTCCACATTTACTTTGAAGCTTCCGCTTCCAAATCTTTTCCATAATCTCATGGCTGGCCCGTCTGCTTGAGCCCCCCGGTGAGCCAATATAAACCAAAAGAAACCCCGTTTTTGTCCGACTGCCTTGAGTGCTTATAGGCTGGTAAGAGCCACACTAGCTAGTTAATTCCAGGTCCGCTTCATCACATTGGCTACACATGGTTTGTTTTTAAACTCCTAGCTTCCTCTGTCAGCTCTCGGTTCGGGCCCCCTCCCCACACATACACCGTAAAAAGTCTAATTTATTAACATTGGCACGGCATCACAGTGCTGTATTTCCCGCTAGTGTAGTCTTTTAGTGCAGGCCAGCATTCAAAATGCTATCTTGTCTGTCTCGTACATGCACATACACGGATGTTTTCGTAAGAGAGGTTTCCTGTGACTACCTATGTGTGAGCCTCTTTTACTTTTCATATTTTGAAAGGCAAATTTATTTAAGCTACTACTGTCAATGTTTTTATGCCTGTTAAAGTATGTATGAATTTTAACAAGTGTATGCTTCCAGAAACTATTAAATCAGTCAAGCAATTATATTCTCAAATGCTTATCCAGCTGATAACAAGCACTTAACCTGGTTGCTGAGAGTTGTAATTTACCTCTGGAGTGCACATGTAACGCTCTTGAATGTGCGAACGTGCTGTCTTGTGCTGATGTCATCTGCGGCATGCTGTTCTTCCTTTCCACAGCACCAAATCAGAGCTTGGCTTGACGTCTGTTGGTGGTGAGATTAACCACATTGTTGATATTGCTTACTGGATTGGCGAATTGGTGGTTTAGTCGGAAACAAACTATCGCTTCCATTTCCATAGCACAGTGCGTAAAGACGTTTCATTGGTCACAGCGTGTACTATGCCTTTAACCTAGATATAGTGACGAATAAGGATTTTTTTTTAAGCCTTGAAGTCTTCGCTGTAGCAGGAAGACTGATTCCGTCTAGGTTTCCGTTTCCTAGGGTTGTCTATTTCCTAGATGCAGTGCATTGAAATATCCACCCTTGGGGTGTTTGTGGGCTTATGTCCAGTAATTAACCTGTTTAGATGATGCTCATTTAAACAGGGTTCCCGCGGGGTCTTAAAAAGCCTTAAAAGCATTGAATTTATGAATTTGGAAATAATACCTTAAAAAGACTTAAAAAAGTCTTAAATTTTGATGTCTGGGTCTTAAAAATTGTGCTGTATGTAACTTCTCCATATTTTTCCTTAAAAGTTTCTTTGTCAACCACATTTTGATTAAATCAGGGATGCAAACACATCGCTTTTCGGCGCCTGCGGCTTTTTATTATTAATGGCATTTTGGTTGCGAGCACATCGTGTCTCTCCCGATGAGTCTGCTGTTTCTCGATGAATTGGGTGCGACATGAAGCGAGTTCAGCGTCACATGTTTCTGAACTTGAGCAGAGTTGTATGCATAGAGGGTTTCACGGAGGACCGGGTCCGATTAACATTATGTGTAAAACCCGAGGCGATTGGAAAACGGCCGTGATCAGAGTCAGTCAGCGCTAATGTTCACGTGCAGTTTCAAGCTGCGTGCCTCCGTTTCTATTGCGATAACAACTGGCTTGGTTTGAAAGTCACGACCACGCGCTGCAGTTTCTTTCTCCGTCCCTTTGTTTAATAATATTATTATTAATGAATATCTAAAAAGTTTATATATATATAAAAAGTTTGCTCAAAGATCACAGAGATGGTAGCAAAAAAGAATTGTGAATGTCATTCCCATTGCACGAGCAAAGCTCAAGCTGACTCTAGATATAATAATCTTTTTTTTTGTTTTATTAAGGACACTCTGTCTTGGTCCATAAAACAACAAACAACAGATATACACAGACACATACAGTTACACTTACTCATGTACATATAAACTAAAACGCCAATGATTCCACATCCTTGAAAAGAACCTGACTGAACTCTGTGCCAGGTTCGTCAATAATAAAACTCACTCACATAATATAAAAACTCACTGGGACAGCAAGTACACTTTTGAATCTAAAATAATAAGTGGATAAAGCTCTTTTAATCCGCAAGAGAGGAATTAAAAGAGGCACTTTTACTGCTTCTGCATGCTCTATCTAAAAAGGAAAGAAAACTACATAAACCATAACACACCAATTACATTTATAATCTCTAGACCTGCACTTTCTATCATTAATATACTATACATATTATTGTATTCAAAAGAGTGTGATAAAAGGGGTCATTTACACAAGTATTGCTTCATATGTCAGTGCAAAAACAGTAAAGTGTTTTGTGATGCTTTGACAAACGTTGTCAGCTTTGTTCATTTATGGTTGGATTTATTAAATATAATGTGAAATTAATATAAATTAATGCAGCCAGATGGAAGGCCCTGGTTACGTTGCAGGAGGTGGCCAGGAAGAAGAGGAAGGAGTAAAGCAAGAAGAAGTGCTAGATAGTTCAATAAGAGTTTTGGTTTAACATAAAAAATTAAATTGAATATTCCAAATTAATGTCGGCGTCTTTTGATTTTCGAATTTCATTTTTCTCTATATACATAGGTTGGTAGGGATGGCAGGGGTCGGTGGCAATGTAGCCTAAGTATCTGGATATTTGCCTGGGTGTGAGGGCTTAGATTACCTTTCTCTTTTTTGAACATACATGTGTTTGCATCTCTGTTTGTTTAATAACGTAGTATAAATAAAGAGTGGCGGATCCAATAATTGAGAACGCAACACAGTCCCGGGTCACAGTACAAAATACTGCGAACACGTGATGCCTTCAGTAAATGAAGATCACCACAACCATAGACTGCAACACAACACAGCAACAGGCAAAGGAGAAGCGGGAAAAATCAAATAAAATCTCAGAAATTCCTTAACAACTTAACATTGTTTGGCAAACTTTCTTGTGGCCTACTGAAATTTTTTTTCACACCTGCTTGGCTTATCATCTTTTACCCATTTCACATCGGAAAAATAAATGAACACAAGTTCAAGGATTTTAGTTTTTCTTTGCTGGTAGGGACGTGAAATGGGTATTAATTTTTTATATAAATGGTCTTAAAAAGGTCTTAAAAAGACTTGAATTTAACTTGAAGAAACCTGTAGGAACCCTGTTTAAAGAGGTGTTTATCATTTTAACCGCTTTTATTAGCTTCTTTTGCAGGTGGAGATGTTAAGACTCATTTCACTGATTTAATTGCGGATTTGAGCACTGAAAAGTCTGTGCAGGAAGGAAGACTGCATCTGTAGCTAAGTTTCCATCCACTTGTCAATCGAATTATCTGAAGTTCGGTAAAAAAACTTATGCGAATAAAGCGGGTGAAAGTGTGTTTCCATCCAACGGCTTTAAAGCGAATAAAAACCTGTACGTAATGACGTCACATGCTGTTTTGCGATCAAATTGGTATATCGAATTGATTTGAGACATTTGAAGGTGTTTCCATTAATTTTCGCACTGAATCACACAATATTCAAGCAAACATTTGCGAACAAAGTTTTGCTAGACAAAATGGATTGCACCATACAAGTTATAAGTGCTTATGTGCCAGCTGAGCTGATAGCGACATATCAAGCTATAATAATAAGAAAATGACGTTAACATCAAATTGCTATGATGATGCAGATGCATGTAAATGCCCGACGACAACGGAGGCATTAACGTGAAGTGATAGTCCGGATCAATGCTTAACGTAAATGAGAACGAAAAATATCTTTCCTGAGCTGTTAATATTGGAAGCCAATGAAACTACGAGGGTTCTTTGGCCGAGGATCCATCTCATCAAGGTCGAATTAGCTTTTATTTTCCCTCCGGCACCGTTGCGAGAGAACTCTTTTTTTTTTGAAACACGTATCGCTGTTTGAGCGCCTTACATTTACTCCGGAGGACGTCCCACGTCTTGTCATAACCATTGTTGGACATTTCCTTCGAGTTCCTAATAAATTATGGCATTTCTTAGATTTTTGCTATCTAAAATAGAGCTGTAATCGTGCCTTAAAAGTTAGGCCTGAAATGACCGGAGCCCGACAGAATGCAGCCCGAACCCGAAAGCACATTTAGATTGACAGCTTTTTAGAAGCCCGAACCCGTTTACAGCCAGACATTATTTAAATGTGCGCACGCAAACGGCTTTTATCAAGAATGAGTAATTTACACATGTTTTAACATTATATATTAATGACTTAATAAATCCCCCATTAACTGGGCTACACGTCACTTGGAAGTTGAAACAAAGAAAAAAAACAAGTCATCTGTATTCTGTAACATCGTAACATCTCGTTCTAAATAGGCATATGCAATAAATTATAAATAGGCCAACATGCCAATAAAAACAATAATTTCTTAACGAATTAAATTAAGATAATACATTCTGAATAAGATGGTTATTTGAGAAAAACGAAATTAAGATAAAGGTTCCGTGGGATTTGCTTCGGCATGCCAACATTAGTCTATATCCTCTGTCTAAATTATGTATTTAGTTATACATTAAAAAACCTTTACTCACCAAGATTAGGCTACATTTTTGTTGAGGAAATTATTAAATCCACTGTAAATTGCTTCAGCGTGGTCCTGCGCTAACTGATAGGGCATCCAGCAGCATTGAACTTGACCGCTCATTTACCGTGCAAAGGCGGAGCACGAGCCCGTGTAAAATGTTAGAAATGAAGCCCGAATCCGACCGAACCCATCGGGTTCGGGCAAAGATCTTCAGCTTTAAAATAGCCGTTATTTTCTCTGGTAAATTAAATTTAAAATGAATCTCGTCTCGTCGTTTGTCCAGTTACATCTGACTTTGTTGACACACGCCATGTGTGCCACCAGAGCGAACCTAAAACTTTTTTTCTTTGTTTTGTGTGTGGGTTGCAACCATAAAATGACCTAAACCTTAATCGCAAATCATTATTTATTCGGCAAATAACGTTTCCATCAGCGTTTATCGCATAAGCCACATATCGATCAAGATAAAATCCGATGAGATCGAACGTATTTCTTTTGAGTCGATATTCATGAAATTCAATCGAATTTTACTGTTTCCATAAGACATTTTTCATTCGATATCACTTAATTCGGATAAAAACATGTGGATGGAAACATGGCTTGTGAAATCGTTCCAAAAGACACAAGTGGTTTCCTGTGAAAATTAAAACTTTGACCTGTTTTGAGTTCATGGCTTTGACAGGGAGCCAGTAAGGAAATTCAACTTTTTGAATGCTTGGCAGCTTTTAATTCGTTGTGGCAGCTTTTTACGCTTCCGAATGTGTACTCAACCCCAATGAACCAACGTCGCTAGCCCAGGGCCCTGTGGAGAATTGCAGGCAGCCAAGGTTTAGCAAGGGCATCACACCACTGTCATTTTAATTTCAGACACTTTCGTGTTGCAAAAAATACTTGTCGTGTGTAAAAAGACCGTTTGTTCAGTACTTTTTTGTTGATGAATAAACTCTTCTCATTGGTGTGCAACCTTTTTATTAGGGTTTTTATGTGGCTTCAGAGCTCTAAACTGCAGAAGCCCCCACCCTTGAATAAGTCGAATGGAAAATATTTTTTTCATCACGTTCACTTTCATCAAATTCTCTTTTTAATACTGGGTAAAGTTTAGACTATTTGACATTTTTTTGACAATTATGTATTTTAAAGTAAGTTTATAGACCTTTAGGCTTTTCTTTGCTGTCCATTTCAAACCCTCCACATTTTGGTCAATGGCAAAACATGAACTCTAATAAAAGTTGTGAAACATGTGGTCTAAATCTAATTTCATGAAAGTTTAGTCTTAAGTGGCCATTAAGTTCATTGTTGGTTTTGTCTCCTTTGGCTGCTCGGTTTTAATAGTTTAATTTGTGGCGCTTGATGCTGCATTGTGTTCTCATCAGCTTTGGATGAATGAAGTTGACTAAACCCCTCAGCATGTCTTTACTGGCACTGCCAATATGACTCACCGCCCCGTCTCCCTCTCCTGTCTTTTCGCGTGACACCCTGCAGTCTAATGAGGGGAGTTTCCCGCAGTTAACATTACCTTTAGGGTCTGTAATGTAGATTAAAGCCTCGTTCTCGCTTGTAAAAACAGCTGGCGTCTGAGACGGACAGCCAAATGTTACAGCTAGTATGTTAAGTAGATATCCAAAACAATCTCCTTCAATCCATACGTATTTTACGACGTGGCTAATTCGTACGACCACATTCGTATGTTTTTGTATGATTTGCTTCCCCACTGTAACCAATAAACATACCTTTTTGAGCGATTCACTTCGTACGAATTACCCGACTTGTAAAATCCCTGTGTGGTCAAGCTGGGACATCCTTTCCACGTTTGATTTTGCTTTATGCATGTAGTTTTACCTTGTTTGACATTTTTCTTAATTCTTTCTACAGGTTTGGAAGTCACTCAGGCTGAGGGGTTGACAACGATGGCTACCCAGTGTGAGTATTGTTCAGGTTTACAACATATTTGTATAATGACTGCGCTCTTGTACGCCCGGTCACTTCATGTGTTTTCTCTAGCTATCAAGACCTTCAAAAGAACAGTTGTAAATGCCCTCTGAAACGTTTTTTTTTTCAAGATAGATTTAAAGCTGATCGCTCAAACCACTTTAGGAGATGGTCTGAGACGAAACTGGACAAGTGTAAAAATATCTGTTCAGTCATAATAGATTTGTTGCCGAATGTAAATGGTTTTAACAAATTCGGAAGCTATCCAATCAAAAACAAAACGAAAGAAGTGACCAGGTGTTAAAGGCCCATAGATGCAGACACACATGAGCTGATAAGGAAATGGTTTATTTACAACAAATAGCTAATGAAGAAACTGAAACTAGTTGCAGTTTGTCTGATAACTGTCTTCGTCTTTCTGAGAACTGGCTGATGCAACCTTGTAAACTCCGAAAAGTGCTATACAAATAAAAATTGAATTAATGTGCTTTGCTATGTTTTGTGTAGCTGACCTAATGGAGCTCGACATGGCCATGGAGCAGGACCGCAAAGCTGCTGTAAGTCACTGGCAGCAACAGGCTTACCTGGATTCAGGTATCCACTCTGGGGCCACCACCACAGCACCGTCTCTCTCAGGCAAAGGCAACCCTGAGGAGGAAGATCTGGACAACCAGGTGCTCTATGAGTGGGAACAGGGCTTCAGCCAACCCTTCACACCTGAACAGGTGGCAGGTATGCTACCTACAAAATGCCTGTTAATAATTTGTTAGTAGTTGAAATGCTTCCTATCTGACTAATCATGATTTCTCATCTTAGACATAGACGGGCAGTATGCCATGACCCGCGCCCAGCGTGTTCGTGCTGCCATGTTTCCTGAGACTCTCGATGAGGGCATGCAGATCACCTCTACACAGTTTGAATCCACTCACCCCACCAACGTGCAACGGCTGGCCGAGCCTTCCCAGATGCTCAAGCATGCCGTGGTCAACCTCATTAATTACCAGGATGATGCCGAACTTGCCACAAGAGCCATTCCTGAGCTCACCAAACTTCTGAATGACGAGGACCAGGTTAGGAACAGTTTCAGTTTTGATTTTCATATTTATTCCTCAATTATTTTGGATTTATAGGGCGTACAGTTATTTTTGGCCATGTACTGACCTAAAAACGTGACTTGAAGATTTTCTGCTTTGGAAAACTGTAGTGATGAATGTCAATTATGTGAGGAGCTTGACTGTCTCCCCTCATTTTCTATAAATGGGTAAAGATAACAACTAGCTTGATTAGCATTTAATTAAAATATAAAGCAAATAAAATGCTTTGTTTTTCCGTTTTTACTACTAAATGGAAGCAACTGTTATAGATCGTATTAACTTTCAGTGACTTTAAACACACGTAGCTCCACTAAACTGCTCTCCATCTTGGTTCCTCCTAAACCCTTGCTCTTCCTGTGCAGGTGGTGGTGAACAAAGCCGCAGTGATGGTGCACCAGCTCTCTAAGAAAGAGGCTTCTCGCCACGCCATCATGCGCTCTCCCCAGATGGTGTCTGCCATCGTGAGGACCATGCAGAACACTAATGATGTAGAGACTGCCCGCTGCACCGCCGGCACCTTGCACAACCTATCACACCACAGAGAGGGGCTTCTCGCCATCTTTAAGTCAGGAGGAATTCCAGCCCTGGTCAAGATGCTGGGGTAAGCGCTCAAAAAAGAACGCCTGGCTTGGTCTTAAAAGATTTTTTGATAGTGACAAATGAAGGTTAATTTAGCACTAATGGAAGCCCTTCAGACAGCGTGTCCTCATTTATTGAAGTGCATCAAGTTTAATTATGATTGCTTTCAAGTCACTTTTGGTTAAATTAACTTTGAAAACTTTTGTGCTTCATAGGTCTCCTGTGGACAGCGTGCTGTTTTATGCCATCACCACACTGCACAACCTTCTGCTTCATCAGGAAGGGGCTAAAATGGCTGTCCGTCTTGCCGGGGGTCTTCAGAAGATGGTGGCCCTGCTCAGCAAGACCAATGTCAAATTCCTTGCCATTACCACAGACTGCTTGCAGATCCTGGCTTATGGCAACCAGGAGAGCAAGGTACAGTACAGGAAAACTTTTATTGTCCTATATCACCTTTCAAAATGTTCCCCTTTGCAAAAAGGTGCATATTAGTACCTCAAGTACATTTGGTTACCTTAAAGGTATTAGGACTTTATTTAAACTGTATCGTCCTAGTGACCACTTTTGTACTTTTTTCTGCAAATGTAGGGATGTTAACAAATCCATGCTTTTTTTATATCCATACTTATTTGACTATGATCTTGCCACCACAGTTGATCATCCTGGCCAGTGGTGGACCTCAGGCTTTGGTGAACATCATGAGAACATACACGTACGAGAAACTGCTCTGGACCACGAGCCGTGTTCTCAAGGTGCTGTCTGTATGCTCCAGCAACAAACCCGCCATCGTAGAGGCCGGTACGTACACGTCTGCTCTTCCCAATTAAGTTGGTATTCGTACATGTCTGATATCCGTGTGACATCTTTGCCGTTTTTTTTTAGGTGGTATGCAGGCTCTCGGACTTCACTTGACAGATCCCAGCCAGCGTCTGGTGCAAAACTGTCTTTGGACACTCAGAAACTTGTCAGATGCCGCCACCAAGCAGGTACGTTTACACGGAGCATGCATGTGAGGCTGCCAAGTTTTAGTATGATTATTCATGATGTTTTCGTTCTACATACAATTTAGGAAGGGATGGAGGGACTTCTCGGCACGCTGGTTCAGCTGCTTGCTTCTGATGACATCAACGTGGTCACCTGTGCAGCTGGCATCCTTTCCAACCTCACATGTAACAACTACAAGAATAAGATGATGGTTTGTCAGGTGGGTGGGATTGAGGCCCTGGTTCGCACTGTTCTCAGAGCTGGCGACCGAGAGGACATTACAGAGCCTGCCGTCTGTGCGCTTCGCCATCTTACCTCCCGACACCAGGATGCCGAAATGGCGCAGAATGCAGTACGCCTCCACTATGGCTTGCCTGTGGTGGTCAAATTGCTACACCCACCCTCACACTGGCCCCTTATTAAGGTATGTCTAATACTTTTTAAAGTTTTGATACAAGTAATGCACATAGTAGTACACACACATACCCATGACCTGAATGTTTCCCCTCTTTTGCAGGCCACTGTTGGTCTGATCCGTAATCTGGCGCTATGTCCAGCAAATCATGCCCCACTTCGTGAGCAAGGTGCAATTCCCCGACTGGTCCAACTGTTGGTGCGGGCACACCAAGACACCCAAAGGCGCACTTCTATGGGCGGTACACAGCAACAGTTTGTGGTTAGTAGAAATCGAACTTTACATAGTGGATATTTCACAACAAAATGGGAGTTTGACACCATGTCTAACCACAATATTCAGGAGGGAGTTCGTATGGAGGAGATCGTTGAAGGCTGCACTGGAGCACTTCACATCCTGGCCAGAGATGTACACAACCGAATTGTCATCAGGGGGCTCAACACCATCCCTCTTTTTGTACAAGTATGTGTTTTTCATTCACTCGTACGTGATCAATGTGCAGTCCAAAGCACCAAAACGTAAACCCTGGGGTTGCTTATGAATTTTTCATAAGTTTCCGTCTTTCTCCGTAGCTGCTATATTCGCCCATTGAGAACATCCAGCGGGTAGCAGCAGGAGTGCTTTGTGAACTGGCTCAGGATAAGGAGGCAGCAGAGGCCATTGAGGCAGAAGGAGCGACGGCGCCGCTCACAGAGCTCCTGCACTCCAGGAATGAGGGAGTTGGTGAGTGAATGCCCCATGTTGATGCAGACTGACTGTGTCTAATTTAAATTCTGCTCCAATGCACCTGTCTGTAAGTTGAAGTTGATCAAAATACTTCTGGGTTTAGTCGGTGCAGACTATTTTGTAAAGTCGCTTTATGGAGCATGGTTTGATACCCGTTGTCTAGAACATGAAGGATTGATTTAATCTCGGTTCTGTACTTTTTTCCTCCATAGCTACGTATGCGGCAGCTGTGCTGTTCCGCATGTCCGAGGATAAGCCCCAGGACTACAAGAAACGCCTTTCCGTTGAACTTACCAGCTCTCTGTTCAGATCCGAGCCTATGGCCTGGAATGAGGTACATGGGCACACCACTCCTAATGCATTAAATTGTGAAATTCATGCTGTATGACTCAAAACCGTTTCATATTTGTGTCTTAGACTGGTGATCTTGGTCTTGATATCGGTGCTCAGGGAGATTCTCTTGGATTTAGGCCAGATGGTAAGATTTTTGATATTGCCAGTGTAATGTCTTCACTTTGCTCTTTAAAAAAATACATTAATAATGATCTCTTTCCTCCAGACCCCAGCTATCGGTCTTTCCACTCGGGTTATGGTCAGGATGCTCTGGGTATGGATGGTATGCTGGAGCATGAGATGGGAGGTCATCACCCTGGAGCGGAGTATCCAGTGGAGGGGCTTCCAGATTTGGGCCATGCTCAGGACTTGATGGATGGCCTGCCCCCAACAGACTCTAATCAGCTGGCCTGGTTTGACACGGACCTATAAACACAGTCTAAAGTATTGAAGGTAGGGAAGTGTTTGTAAAGGGGTCAGTTGAACATGTTTGATAGGTGTTTTTTTTTTTTTTTGGATATTAATGAGGTTTTGTGCTCTCTCCACAGCTGTATCGTTGAATGAATCTGCATTGTGATTTGAAGAATCGTGGAAGGTTTGCCAGAGGGTGGGCTAGTGTTTCAGAAAGTGCCTGACACACAACACGCACTTTTCGCAGATGAGAGAAAGATTTCTAATGGGAAGCTGTGGAAGTCTGTCTCTTTATTGCTTTGACCCTTTTGTTTTATTTTGCCCTGGATGGAAAACGCAAGTACGGAGGGATTCGATGCGGATGCTGACGAGTGCACATGAAAAGGATCTTTTACAATGGAACTATGAATCTTTTAGCCTTTTTTGTTTATTCCTTGTTTTTTTCCATAAATCTGCCTTTTCATGGTACTTACCCTAGCCTTCTTTTAAAACACTTGTTTTTTGCCATAATTTGTATTATTATTTTTTTAATTGTCTTCTAAAAAGTTAGTGGACTTGCCTCGTTGGTTTCTGGATCTTTATCACGTGCTAGTGTACAACACTAATCTCACTTCCTATGTAATCTGACTGAAAGTGTAATAATGTGTAGCTTTTTATATGATCAGTTGTATAATGGTGGTTGTTGGGAGTAAAATTATATGCATTCTTAAATGCTTAGAGAAGCGGTTTTCAATGTCACTATTGTTCCAAAAAGGGTGTGGATGCAACAAGGGTGGGTGGGGGGGTAGATGGGGGTTTATGAGGTATACACAGAGACAGAAATCTTTTTCTATGCTATCTCGAGGTATATAGTCTATTGAAGCAACGTCATCGTTCAGCCTGTTTGGCGTATTTTGGGAACATGGATAATGACCTGGTTCATCAATAAAAGACTTATTTCATTCTTTGTGTTTGACTGATACCTGAGCATTACTTTATATCTGGTTGTAACATTTATTATCCATTATCAGTGTGTCTGGACAAGTTTTTATTTGAATGTGACTTGTAGTACAACTGCACTTCAAATTACAACCCAATTCTCTTTCGAATGCTGCTGGGTTGGAAATAACCCAGCTTTTTTGGGGGGGTAGGGGGATGAGGCAGTCTCCTTCATCCATATGGCATTGATAATTGGAATATAATATATAACACCTTGATGGTCCTAAAATAGGCATCATTGTATAAACATAATTTTTGCTGTGATTTGATCTAGACATGTTATGAATGGGTGTTGTGAAGTTTACTGTTCAATATGTGGGTCAAAAAGTTTCTCATTTCGTCCGCCTTTTTCTTCATTTCTTACTCCGTGTCGTGTGATTTAGCCTCTTAACATCTTCGTTTCTGTGAAATCAAAGCTATAAGATTGCTTATCAGCAAATTCGGCTCAGAGGAGTGGAGGCAATCCGTTCTGTTATCTGAATGCGTGTGGGGATGAGGATGTGAGATGATATCTGTGCTTGTGTGCACACATGGATATGTTAACTCGCCGCCAACTCTTTTATAAAGGGGATTCATCGGAGTCTCAGATCAGTGTCTGCTTTATCTGTACAGATGTCTTAAATTTGACTGATTCAAGTCCGTTGGATTTAATTACAAGTCGGCAGTGGATGAATCTAGTGTTAGATGTGCTTTTCAATAGAAAAGTTTGATTTCTATCTCTTCTTTTGGTATCCTCTATATTATACAGAGAAAAACTTTGATTTTATATGTTTTGTGAATTTGATGTTAATTAAACCATGGAAAGATACCCAGATATATTTAATACTGAGTAAGGTCAACAATTAAAACTAAAGTGAAATCAATGAACTCTGATGCTTCAAATCTCAAGAATTTTGTCTCGAATCTGACTCCATACCAACATTGCTGTTGCTGTAGTGCATCAGCGTTCTAATACGGCGAAGAAACTGGAAGTTTTATGAATGTCTCCATTTATTTCCTCCACCTCTTTTCGGTGAGGAATTTCACTGAGGCTTTGCCAAACAGCGGCTGCAGTCTGAAGTGTTGCCAGAACGCTTTATGCTGAGCAGCCCCCACCGCCTCCGCAAAACTCAAACTCAGCCCCCTCTTCAGATAAAGAGAGGGGGGATGGATTGGCCCTGTTTGCACTGAGGGTGGGGCGACCTGTCTAAACAAATGAGTCTGTAAAAGTATGGCCCAAAGGCTGAGATGTTACTGCACACCAATACAGAGTGGGCTTGGATTTAAAACTTGCATTAAAAGTTTATAAATAAAAGAAACTTTATAAAAACAAATAAAGTAAATTAGGAAATGAATGAAAAAACAAATGTTAACTTGTTCAGAGAAGATCAAATTTGTAAAGCTGTAATGTTACATGTTTATTAAAAATATATTGCTGATTATATAATTTATCATAATAATAATTTAACCCTTTAACTGTCACCCCCCTTGTGAGTGGGATATGCACCTTAAAATTACTATAACTCTGGCGTTCTTTGGTCTAGAAGCAAATCTTGGTCTTGTTTTAAAAAGACACTAAAGTTTTTCACTGAAGTGTTTGAAGTTGTGAATATTAAATAAAAAAAATATTTATACCAGTTTAAATTTATTTTAAATAATAAAAATAATGCAAAAAAGCATATACTCTCTAATCAAATGTATATAAAAATGTAAATGTTTTACTCCCAAAACACCACAACCATAAAGGCACAAGTCTTAACTATTTCTGAACCAAATTTCAAGTTAAAAACACAAAAAATTAGGTTTCTGTCACACTTTTAGTGGTTTTACCAACGGAGGCCAGTAGGTGTCAACGGTTAGCTGCATTATCTTGTCACAAATTAATAAATTACTGTCTCTGCATTGTTTTTAATGCAAAAAGGTTTTGAAATATGAAAACTACATTCCTAGAGCTTTTTAATGGTATATAGCTTGTCAAGATTCATCGATTTATTTGAAGACCATTAGATATATGAATATATTCGAATTCATATATACTCCTACAGGGACAGTGACAATTAACAAAATTACTGTCACTACAAAATTTCTATCATTAAATGGCCTTGAAATATGAAACCTACATTACCAGAGCTTTCCAAAAATACAAAGTTTGTCAAGGTAATTTCAAGTTTATAGGGTATTCGTGTTATAAATATATAATCATTCATATGTATTCCTATGGGGTGAGTGACAATTAACAAAATTACTGTCACTATACAATTTCTATCATCAAATGGCCTTGAAATATGAAAACTACATTCCCAGACCTTTCCAACAATATATAGTTTGTCAAGGTTATTTCAGGTTTATAGGATATTTACAAATAAATATATTTAAACACCGTGGGCCCACCTGTTGGCCTGCAACATTTTAGAAAATGACTCTTACTGCATTTTTTTTTTTTTAAATATAAAAACTACATTCCCGGAGCTTTCCAACGGTATATAGTTGATCAAGATGGCATAGGTTTAGACTATGAAATTATTATTTTAAATATGTAATGCCAAACATCCCACCTGTGGGACAGTGACAGTTATAGGGTTTAATGTGTGTTTTTTATCACTAGTGCTCTTAGGAACCCATAATATACACAGTTATTTGTATAAAACTATTAAAAAAACTTTAAATCTGTTGAATGACATGAAATCACAGCATGTGACCTTGAAAAGTGAAGATTAGATTTTGGCTACCCTGAAGAGAAAGAGGGAGACAGCCAAAAAACTCCATGGCCTCGCCTCCCACATATTCTCTTCCCTTAAGGCAACACACCTGTGTGGACGGACGTCTGCGTGAGAGAGACAGTCCTCGAGATCAAAGCTCGCGAAAGATCATGATGTAGTGTCTGGCAATCCCTGGCTCTGTAAAGGCAACAAGTGTAAGCGCTATAGAGAGAGGAGAAAGAGTTCATTGCAGTTCAGATTTCATTCTTTGAGCTATATATGGGGTGGGAGGAGCTATAGATAATGAGTAGTATCCCAATGCATTTAATACAACTTACAGTGCCTTCCCAGTAGCAGAAACATAAACTGTAACCCGAGTGTTTATTGGTCCTTGCTAAAGGCAAGTATCACTATTACAGAACTGAAGCTATGGGGTGAAATATGGGACTGATTCTAGGGGCCGACAGGTGCAAGGGGGCCCACAACAATTCAAGCAGTACTGAAATGTAAGGAGCCCTAAGCAATGCACAGTCAAAGGTGCAGAATTCCTTGCTGTGAATCTGGTTAGCTATACTTAGCATAAGGGGTTTAAATAAACACCTAGCTCAAAGTATTAAACATTGCATTACTTGCCACTAAAATGAAGATGACGTGTCTTGTTAAGGACAAATATGCTATTGCCTTAGAAGTGATAAGCCAAAGATTTGAAGAATGGCCCTGAACCTATAAATAAGAAGCAACAATATAGCAACCATGCAGCAATGCTCTATAAACCATTTAGTACTCTTTAGAAACAATACTTACATTTTCTTTGTAAAAAAAGAAAATGCTTACTGATTCAATCTACCATAACAAAACATCCTTCTAATAAAGCTTTAGAAACAGCAGAGCTGTTTAGTTTGATTAGCTGACACAACAAACGCGGTACTGGATAATTCAGAATTCGCTTTTTAAGTGTTAGTTTGCTGCCAGTGTATATAAAAGGTTGGAAAGCTCTACAAACACGCTCGCTGAGATACACGCGCTTATTCAGCCTCTTTGACAAGAGCAAGGAGACTGTTGCCTGGCAACCGCAGGGGTTTATGGATGGAGTGGCACTTACAGCCACTCGGGCACTCAAGCTCATCCGTGCACACGTGCTGTGCAGGTGTCTGTTAGTAGAGAGGAGGGTTCTGGGTGGAGACAGACCCACACTTGAAACAAAGAGATGAAAGCTTGCTTTTTACATAGATTAAAGAAATGAACCATGATATAAACTCAGATACTGTGGGGTTTCTACTAATATCCGACTGGTTTAGATAAGACTGTGAAGCCTTATCATGGTGTGTAAAGAGAGACCATCTTCATAACCAGAGTGAGGTCATGTATGATGTAATTAACTATACTCTTAAAAATAAAGGTGCTTTAAATGTTATTCACAGCAATGCCATAGAAGAAATATTTTTGCTTCCTTCAAAGAACCATACACTTTTGAACAACCTTATCATGGTCTAAAGAAATTTGTTTTACCCTAAAGAACATTTTATGAAACAGAAAGGTTCTTTAGATGTTACTGTAAATGTTCCTTATTGAACCATTTAGCCAAAATCAATGGGGTTTCTTTATTGAAATTTTATGTTTTTATTAATTTCACCTCGTACCAATTCATACAAATGAGCCAACTCGTAAATTATATACAAATTTTGATTTTTAAACAGGTAATGCACATTTAAAGGGCCCATATTATGTAAATTCACTTTTACAAGGTGTTTGTACATAAATGAGTGTTGGCAGTGTATAGACACAACCACCCTACAATGACACAAATCCACCCACTCCTCTTTTTTAATCCCAATTTAACCAAAGCAGTCTCATTAGACATGCTGTTTTGCTCTTTCTTGTTAATGTGATGTCACACTGACAAAGACCCGCTCACAGCCACTGACTGACTGGTTATTTTTGCCCAAAAGCTCTTTGAAATGTGTTTGTTAGCATGCTAAAGATGCTATTGTCCCAGACTGTATTCCCGGAAATCAGATCTATTTGTAATCAAAAGTAGTAGCTCATTTGCATTTACAGGGACACTCCACTTTTTTTGAAAATATTCACATTTTCCAGCTCCCCTAGAGTTAAACATTTGATTTTTTTATGGGTTTTGGTATCCATTCAGTTGATATGCAGGGCCTGAAAATAGTCCCCTTGGTAACTTTCAATAGCAGGGGACTATTTTCATGCACTGTGTAATATCATTGCGCCTGCTGCAGCCATGTTACGGCAGCAAAGTCCTTGATTATTACGCCAGAATGAGAGTATAGTTCCCACCCAGTGGCGGCTCGTGACTGCTCTTCCGAGGATGCGCTAATTCAAAATAAGTGTTCGGATTGTCACGTGTGTGGTTCCCTTTTCCAAAATATGTGTCCTGCGTGTGGAGAGATCCTGTGTGCATCACGTGTTTTGTCAAAATAAGTGCCTGCTGCACACGCATCAAATGACGTTTATGATAAACGCTCACGTTCCCTAAATACACGCAAGACACTCCCTTAACAGTAAACTCTGATTACGCATGAGATTATGCGAGTATCTGGCAAATGCGAGCGTCTCTTTTCAAGTTCAAGTTCAAGGCAGCAGGCACTTATTTTGGCATGACACGTGATGCACACACGATCTCTCAAAGCGCAGAACACATATTTTGAAATGACGAACCACACACATGACAAGCAACAGACATGTTGTGACGAACTTCGCATCGTGCACTTCAAAAAAAAGGAGTCACCAGCCGTCACTGTTCCCAGCCATATCTGCCTAGAAAATCGCAACTTTTCCATCGGTCTTAGTACACAATGTAATTACAGAAGAGTCAAGTTTTAAAAAGGAAAAATATTGAAACTCTTTGTTTATTTTTTAGCGCGATGCTAACGGTCTAATCAGATTCAATGGATTATGCTAAGCTATGCTTAAAGTGGTACCGCCAGATCTGGAGATCGTCTGAATGTGTCTATGAAACTTTATAAACACATTTTAGGCACACCTGAGACTTATATTACATCTTGTAAAAATGGGCATAATATTAAACAGTAAGACAAACTAAAAAGGCATATTATACTGTCTTTGTGTTTTGCAGTATAAAAATCTAAAAACTCATTCAGTCTCACTTTCTCAGTGTCTCTTAATCTCTAAGCCTTAGGCTTTAATTAGCTGTTAACTTGATTCTTTGTTATATTGAAATGAAGGAAAGAAAATGGGGGCAGGTTGGGTTAGACAGCTAAAGGGGTACTGAGATAAGTGAGAGTAGAATTTCACATGCCTATGTTGCACAATGAGAATTTATCGAGCTAAACACAGAACTGTGATATCAGATCACATATAAAATTAACTATATAGGGGAAGACTTTATAAACACATTTAGTACTCAATTATCCAAATGACTTGTTGTGTAATTGACATTTAGATCCCAAAAGCATCTTTATATCCAGCACCATTTACTGTAAAACCCTCAACCAGCAGTGTGTAAATGTATGTGTGTGTGTGTGTGTGTGTGTGTGTGTGTGTGTGCGTGCGTGCGCGCGCGCGTGCGTGCGTGTGTGCGTGTGTGTGTGTGTGTGTGTGTGTGTGTGTGTGTGTGTGTGTGTGTGTGTGTGTGTGTAAGCTCACTGATCCTCTTAAACATACTGTATATGTGACCCTCACAGCTCTCTACGCTAGGCTGGAGGCAGTAGGGGTGTCAATCATGCTTTGCTGGGAAAGATGCTCTTTTTTTACTGCCGCAGGCAGGTTTAACACAAGCCACACCCTACTGACCCATGACTGTGCACAGGGAAATCAAACACGGTGACCTATGATCTCATGGCCCAATGACCTCCCAAACTCCCCTACCAGGTCTAATAAGCAGCTCCTTTATGTGTGTGCATCTTTGCGCGAGAGAGGAAGATTGTGTTCCCTACAGCAAAGATTACCAGGACTGACAATCTCTGTCTCCAGTGCATCTCTATTGCTAATGAAAGCTTACAAGCCACACAGAGTAATCCATGCATCATCCACCTCCACGATAAAAGCCATACATCATAAATATAAACAATATCAGACCCTTTTTCATGTCTATAAGAAAAACTATGCAGCAAAGATTGATAATAAGAGGAAGTTGTTCAATATGGGCAATGTCAATTGCAATGCTTGGTTTAACCACTAATAAAACAATATGTTTCCGCATAATCTATTAATCTCCTCCATCTTAGAAGTAGTTGTTATGGTTATATGACAAATTTAATAACGGTGTCCCTTCTGCAGAATGACACAGGCGAGAAACTGCTTCTCCATCTTTGAATGTTACGTAAATCTGTTCACAGCTCCAAATCTCCTGTCGTGTTATAAAGCTTGTGCTCACAATCTGTGTGTGATGAAGAGTAAATGCATGCTGAGATATGCCTACATCAGTCACTATAAAAAGATTTATTACTGACTCTGCACATTTTCCATCTGTTAAAACAGATTTTATATCTAACACTCAGAATAAAGAATTAAAACTGTACCTTTTCTGTCATTAGGGTGGTTAATTTTTGTACTTTTATGGGTATACCACATATTGAAGTGTTGTACTTTTTTGGGTACAATATTATACTCTAAGGATCTATTGTACCTTTAAGGACCAATTTTGTATTTGTACCAGTTAAATATTGGGGTACAAAACAGTTAACTTTACCTTTAAATGTACACAATAGTTTCTTAGGATACAGTAATGTATATGTCTCTGTATATACAATACTGTGCAAAAGTCTTTGGCCACCATCACCAGCTTTTAATGTCCATCCATATTTATTTTTCACTCTTTTTTAAGATACAAACAGAAAATACAGGAAATATACACAAAATTAAAAACAAAACAATTTTCAGAACTAAATGTCTTCTTCAGGCATCCGTCAATGTTAAGTGTGACCTTTCTTGGCACGAAACACATCTTGAGCTTTTTTGAGGAGACTGAAGTCTTGAAGTCATTCGATTAGAAATTAGGATTTATTTGATTTAGGTTTAAGAGATCCTGAAGATGCCTGCTATTGGTGAAGCGGATGGGGAGTTTACCCTAAATACTTCACACTTCAGCTTATACTGTTATACTGTTTTTAATACTACAAACACATTTCCTTGTATTTTCTGGTTGTATTCTAATAAAGAGACCGAGAAATAATTATGATCACTATACAATTGCAAAACAAAAAATCTAATGGTAGCATGATGGCCGGCGCCACGTGGGGGGAGTAATATGTAACGGGGGTAATATGTAACGTTAGGTATGCAGTTTTTTGTTGTTGTTGTATTGTTCAGAGCTCTGTATGTTGCTCACTATAGCTGTAGTTTTTGTGGTTGTATTACAGAGATGTTTTATTTATAACACGTTAAAACTTAATGTACCAAACCTATGTATTTTCTAGCTGGGGGAATTATATGCATTCATGTGATTGCCCCCTCTGGTATTTTAGACGCCCCCTCATCAGCGCTAGGCTGGCGCTGGCACTGATGGTGGGCTGTACAGTATCTTTCAAACATGGTAAGGAGCGTCACATTTCCGGTTGACGTCAGAGGTATTCAGGCCAAACACAACGTACGGATTAGCCGGCCAATCAGGCACACCGCGCTTTTTAAATCGATGAGTGTTGTACAAAATCCATGTGATTCAGGAAGAAAGTGATTTCTGGAGCTTCAAAAATGTACGGTATGTGGAAAATAAGGTGTTTATGAACCATAAACCACGCAAACACATTGTATTATACCAAATACACAAAATAACATTGTTTTTAGCAATGAAATAGGTGCCCTTTAATAGGTGCGCTTTTTCGACACTTGAAATTGAGTGCACACGACAGGAGGTATATTAGCAAGACCAAGATCTTTAAAGGGGACATATTATGAAAATCAGACTTTTTCCATGTTTAAGTGCTATAATTGGGTCCCCAGTGCTTCTATCAATCTAGAAAATGTGAAAGAGATCAACCCAGTAACTTAGTTTTGGTAAACCATTCACAACAAGCATGTGAAAAAATTGGTCATTGTAATTTGGCTCCTATTGTGATGTCAGAATAGGATAATACCGCCCCCTTTATCTGCACTATCCAACCACAGCACTCCCGTTTAGTGCAGAGAGAAAGAGAGAGAAAATAATTGACAGCACAATTGAGTTTCAATTACAACAAACCACCATCATCGTGATCAGTGTTTGCACTTCATCGGCTCATTTGCATTTTTAATGACACACCCAAAAACGGCACACTTTTGCTCAGGCCTACAAAGTGGCAATTTTAACATGCTGTAATTAATTATCTGTGGGGTATTTTGAGCTAGAACTTCAATTACACACTCTGGGGACACCAAAGATTTAATTTACATCTTAAAAAAATCTCATAATATGTCCCCTTTAAAATTATAATTTTGGTGACGTCCCTGATGCTATTTATTCAAAGTGCAATACTTAAAATTGTCAAAATGGTCTTTAGCTGTCACTGGGCCTTCATGTTAGTACCTCAAATGTACATATACTGTGTTGCTACCAAATCTATACATATTTGTACATAAACGGTACTGTAAATAATAGGATGGATAAATAATAGGAATAAACATGATTGCTTGCTCTCCTCGCAAATCAGACATTTCTTGTTTTTCACTGACACATAGGTGTAAGAACGAGTGCATATTTGAGCCTACCTTCAAAAATGAGCATTTGTCGTGAATGCATGCTAAATACTTAATATAATAAAACTTTTATGAGTAGTACTGGAATTTCTCGCTTTTAACTTGTTTTAGAGTCATTTTTTTGCAGTAAGTATTCAAGTATGATTTTCAAGTACTGTTTACACCTCTTCTAGTGTTTAAAAAGATCAAGAATGTTCCAGTAGCCCAATTGGTAGAGCATTGCATTAGCAGTGCGAAGGTCATGGGTTCGATTTCAAGGGAACACACATACTGATAAAATTTATAGCTTGTAATCCACTGTAAGTCTCTTTGGATAAAAAACATCTGTCAAATGCATTAAATGTCCATCAAACTTCCATCAAACATGTGCTCAAGTTAGCATAATTTTAAGTCTGCAGCCATATATGCTCTGCGCTCATCACATAATAATAATAATTTATAAAATAGTATTTACTGAATGTAAACAATTGTGACATTTGTATATATTTTTAAGTTCTCCTAAGAAATTTGAAGAGAAACAGCCAAGACAATGTTAAAACTAAATTAAAAATACATGAGATCTCGATAAAGTCTCCTGAGCTATATAAGAGCTATTTCCAAGCAATAAAATTTTCCTGGTGGGTTCTGCATCATCTGTGCATAAAATGAATGTAAAAATCTAGCATTCGATGACCTCATCGAATATAACCCTGGGCTATTACATTCAACAACTCTAAAATCCCTTAGGGTAGTAGAAATAGACAGTAAACTAATGACCCTTTTGTGGACCGGCAGCATTTATGCATATGTTGTTCTTCAGGAGAAAGCCCATCATTTAATTGGGAACAGAAATGCTTGGACTTCACCGTCCACAAGCGAGCAGCTTTACTTGACTGACAGCTTCTCAGAATGAATTGAACAGGAGACTCGGCCCAGGGGATTGGATATCTTTTTGATGGGAGGCTGCGGTCACGCCCCTTTTTGATGACCAGACACACCCTTCAGGTCCCAGAAGATTTCTAGGGCCAGAAGAAAAACAGCCTATACTGCCGGCTCGGTTTCTTACTCATTTATGCCCTATCCCTCTTTCCCAAGGGATATATGGTTGGTTAGGCTCTCAATTGAGTGAGGTATTATAGGCAAACCCCAAGAAGCAGCTATTACGAGGTAGAAAACTGAACTGTAGCGTTGAAATCAACCAAAGTATGATAAATGTGTTAGACAGCATCCATATGAATGATATTTCTTTGATCTCGAGTTAAACTTATAGATGTGAACACTAAGGAAGGCGACGTATAATGTTTATTATGAAGGAATAATATAATTTGTGGTGGGTCTGTGTAGCCATCGCTGTTTGTGACGGTGTTTAGACTGTAATGTATTTTTTAAATGGTTGTGACACTAATGGACATCCTTCTTGGCTGTAATCAAGGGTCGCTTTGAAGTAAACAGAGTCTGGACAGTCTCTAGATAAGTAGAAAGGCCCAGTAGTGATGTTAAGAGCGAGCAAACACACACACACACAAACATTGATCTTTCAATACATATTTATGCTTGACCACAAGTGACACGAAATAGCCAGATAATGAGGGCCAGTGGGACATCTCTGGTTCCCCCAGGGGCCCTAACGTCTCTCTCTCTCTCTCTCTCTCTCTCTCTCTCTCTCTCTCACACACACACACACACACACACACACACACACACACACACACACACACACACTAAGAATGCAATAATAAAGTTTGGTACTGTTCTCAGTGTCACTGACCTACACACACACACACACACACACACACACACACACACAAGAATGCACTAAAAAGTAGAAAGATACTGAATATAATTTAGTTATGATGTCATATGGTTGTTATAGAATAACAGTTATTATTTCTTTTTTAATATTTTTGTAGTTTTTTGTAAAAATAGGCTATTAAATTACTTGTATAGTGCCTGTATCTGTTTATTCTTATAATCATCACTTCGAATCATGGTAAACAAAAGTGACAGTGATGCAACAGTGAGTGATGATGGACAACAGCAATCCCTCATTTATCCATTTAAACACACAGTAGACACGCGACAGAATAATATTGGACTAAGTGAATTTCCATATGTACTATTAGATCAAATATTTAATTGAAGGGTTGATAATGTAGAGTTTTTTTTATTAGTTTGTAAAAACATATTTCTTATATTTGTCAGCTTGCTCACATCTCAACAGATGAGAGGAATTATCTGTTACCTTGTCTGCTAATAACCATTGTATATCAACGGTCAAACATTTGGCAATATGTAGAAATTAAGCAAATAAAAGCACTGACATACGTCGATTAAAACTTAGCTGAGAAAATTGATGTCTGTTAAGATATTTAGGAGTCAATGAGCCGAAGAAATACTTTAATTATACACAAATCACACAGCTGTCAGCATAATTTAATTCAGTAATATCACACAAACAAAGTGCGGTGCTGTGCTAAATAGCAGCACGGCTGTGATTCGACACACAGATGTGCTGATGATCAGTAATTAAGGATGTTTGCAAGTGTGATATTGCCGATATCAAACAGTTATAACAATGAAAAGTCGTACTGAGTAACCACTATACCACTTTTCTATTTACATATATGTGACACTGCCTTTAAAAACCCAGCTAAAGATAATTTTTCAACTTTAAATCATCCTAATCTAAAGGCCGTGTCAAAGATTGAAATCAAACTTTGATGCTCCAAATCTCATCACTAAGACTTTATCCTGGATTTCACAGACAGGGTCACACAGATATATTTTCTTTCTTATTAGATTGTGCACTAGTGCTCTTAGACGTGTTTGGACTGCTTCTCCCACCCCTCTTTCGTCTCCCCCTTTGTATTTCACAGAGAGAGAAAAATTTTCCTATTCTCCCTGATCCACTCAAAGACACTAAATCTTTTTTCTTTGCACTCGTTCCTTTGTTCTCGCAGAACAGGTGGGAGAGGGGCCTGTACGGACATGGCTTTCTTTTTTATGTGGGTAACCTCACCGAAATTAAAACACAAACAGTGACTTACTGTAAAGCTGCACGGTTCATGAGTTTTCACCCTCACCCATTTCCTCTCTGATATTTTTTCTATTAAGGAAGCAGCTCTAACACATATATCTACTTAAAACAGATTAAAATTCATAACTACTAGTCTGCAAATTTGCTAGAGCCGCTTATCAATCCAATTTCAGCCAATTAGAGCTCTTCTCCTTAATCTGCCTTCAAGGCAGCGAAGATAAAGCAAAGAGGAATATTTAATTTAATACAACAAATGTCACAAGCAAAAAGTGCTCGTCAGAAAAATATGGCTTATGAATCCGAATATTAATGGATTAATGATTCATATGTAACACATTTTTTTATGAATGGTGTCCATCACTTTAGACATGTTTCTGGAAATTAATGTCTGAATGGAACAGTATATCCTATATTATTATCAGTAAAACATACATATCAAGATACATATACTTCTTTACTATTGCTATGAATATAACTTAACTCTTATTAAGAAACATAATTGTCTTTATGCACTGTTAATTTACGTAATGACCTACACTGTAAAAAATATTACGCTGGATTTACTTAAAAATATAGTGCATCATTTTTGCATCCACGTTTTATTTATAAATTTAACCAATGGCATAAATTGCTTACAATTTCATGTAATACTTGCTTAAAAAATGGATGCATATATTTTTAAGTAAACCCAGCCTTTATTTTTTCAGTGTATACAGAACTGACACTATACACTCATTATGCAGACATACGAGGACTCACTTAAAACAAAATTTCTTATAGCACCTATTATTTGTTGCCACACTTTATTATAGTTTTTATTGCTAAAGTATGACTTTTTGTATATTTTTATGTGTTTTATCATGTCAGTTATACATTTACTCCTGTTATATTATTTTGATTTAGCATTTTTTAAAATCGTTTTAGTGCTAAAATGTTTTTTGTCAAGTTGTCTTTCATTATGAAAAGTGCTTCGGAAATACATAAAAATTTACCTTTTTACATTCTACAGTTATTTCAGAAATTTGTATTAAAGTAATTTTTAAGCAACACAACTAAATTGGCATTTCAAAATTAGACCCACTTAAGTGCAACAATTAAAAGTGAAAATTACTTTGTGTGTATATTATGTATTATATATTTTTATTACCTATTAAAAACTTCACAGTGATTGCAAATATATAGTCTCTAAGATTGCTTTAGTCAATCTATGAAGAAATCTCGAGTTTGGCCTTTCAGCTTTGATTTTGGCTCCATCTAGCTGTCGTTTTACGTCATTTCAATTTCACTTTTAAAGTCCTTTGATTTGCTGGCATAATTAAAATATTGTAAAGCATTCGTACACATTCATACACATGGGCTAGAAGAAACAATGTGGATAAAGCAAAGATTATATAATAATAATAATAATAATAATAATAATAATGATTATTAAACAAGCTTAATAAGGTGCGATCATATTACAGTTTTTCTCCATTGGTTTGGATCATTTCTTGAAACAGAAATTACATTCTCAAAACAACATGGACAAACCTCCAAACCACTTGGAAAGTGTTCACAACAGAATTGAATTTCTCATTCATTTCATCAAATTGCAAATATCTAAGTACATGTCTCAATAGCTCAGTACATCTTTGCAACTGATTAAGTACAGGTAGCCTACATTTAGCACAATTTCCAAGTGAATAGATCTTGTTGATCTAAACTGATTGGTTGATTCTCAGTCTAATGGTTGTTCACTCCAAAATGTGTCAGCGTCATTTCATTGTATGAGTCATCACATGCACAATAGTCTGTTCAACTGGCAAAATTAGTCAAGAACATAATACCATGAATAACATATATGAATGCTTTGAACATTTGATAAATTTATTACAGCAATTGACAGTCAGGTAAAACTAAAACTTGACTAACAAAGTAGGAGTTTACGCTTTTGTAGAGAATAATGGCATTGGAAGGAAACGAGGCCCCTCACATCCTCGTGTTTGTGGATGAAGCTGGCTTCAACCTGGGCAAGGGCCGAAGACGTGGCCATAAAATTATGGCCCACCGGGCCACGGTGGATGTCCGAGGCCAGTGAGGGGGCAATATTACTATGTTTGATGCCATATCTGAGAATGGTGTGGCCACTCACATCCCCAGTCTTGGCCCATACTATACACAGATGCTCCTCATCTTCTTGGACCGCCTTCATTTTGATTTGATCCCTCAAAATGAGAAAGGTCTCGTCGGGCCTCACCTACCACAATATGTCATTGTATGGGACAATGTGAATTTCTACAGTGGCCTGCTAATCAGGGACTGGTTCACTACACATCCAAGGATGGTCATGGTGTTCCTACCACCTTACTCTCCTTTCCTCAATCCTATTGAGTTTTTCTCCTCTAGGAGGTGGAGATATATGAGCATAGGGCTCAAAATCAAAGTTTCCTGCTCCATGATGAACGCTGCGTGTTAGGATATTACAGGAGATCAGTGTAGGGGATGGTTGCAACATGCACGCCGTTTTGTTCCCTTGTTGCATCGCAAGGGAGAATATACACTGTGATGTGGATGAGAATCTGTGTCCAGACAGACAGCAGCGTGTGGATGGTTAGGAGGGTGAGGATGGTGGCCAGGAGAGGAAGGGTGAGGACAGCGACCAGTGAAGAAATGTTAGTTCTGAAACTCCCGCATTATTTACAGCAGGCTGCATATAATTTTCATTGTTTTTTGTGTTTATATTAGAGTATATTATGCTTTATATATTTTATTTTGGTCTGGTGTATGGAAGTTACTTTGTGTGTGAATAAAAGTCGTTACAATTTCCTTGGCAGTGTGAGTGCAATGTTTGGTGTCAAACCTTGGAGGCTACTCTTCCCTAAAATCAATTTTTTTTTTCAGTTTTATACACAATTGTATTCTGTTAGCTAGACAAAAAACAGTACAGTAACCATTGTCAATAAAGGGCTAAGACTGAAAGGTGGACATAAGAGATATTTCAATGGTCCCCTGCCATAGTGACAAAACATCTAAACATTTCGACTTGCAGTGCTTACACAATGCCAAAGGGACGATGCATTTTGGGGGCACTGACTGTTAAAATGAGAAGGATATTTAGTTTTGACACATGAGTGAACTATTTTGGCAGAGGTATGAGCTTTTGCAGGTGAACCATGGTGTTGTGCCGAACCATCCACTTTATTTTGACAAAAGCACCAAGAGTGTTGAGAATGTCCGTCTGTTTCAAGAAATGAGCCAAAGCAGTTGAGAAGGATATTTGCCATTTTTGTGGCACTGACGCTTTATATGGGAAAGGAATTTAGTTTTGAAGCATGAGTGAACAGTTTTGGGAAATATATGAGCTTTTGCAAGCAAGCTATAGTGTTGAGCTGAACTGTAAGAATGTTTTGCCAAATTATCTTAGAGTTTTGAGAATGTAATTTCTGTTTCAAGAAATGAGCCAAACCAATGGAGAAAAACTGTAATTCAACTTACACTATTACAAACTGCTGTAATCAAATAGAAAATCAACTTTTACCCAAATAATAATGAATCTATATACAGGGAATTAGCGAATTAGATGAGAGCTCGTTGGTTGATTTCTGATGGTGTTCAGATCAAAAATTTGGCTGTGAGGGATAAGGCTGCCCTGCCCTAAACACCTGTAGTCATGCTCTTAACGCAGTAAACCAACCAGAACATTTGCTTTCTCTAATTTATTCATTTGGCAGACGCTTTTATTCAAAGCGACTAACAATGCAATGCAATTTTAATAATACCCTATGTGTGTTCCCTGGGAATCGAACCCATGACCTTGTGTGGCTAACACAAAGTGCTGTAGTAAGATAACACTGCATTATTTTACAATGACAAACATTTCACCTTTACTGCGGGCTCTGCATTTTCTAAGTATGTCCTCTGGAGGACATGCAAATTTAATTTGTAACAGGTGAATGTGTTACCACCTCTGCTATTCTTACCTGGTTTACCGAAAGTGTTTTTTCATTAAGAGGAAGTTCATTGCTGCAATGTAGCGAGTGGAGGATGGGGTGACCGGTGGGCGGAGTCCTTTCATCTGCAACCTCAATATTCAAATAAGTAGCATATTAACATACAACCAAGTCTGATGATATGTTGCAGAGGGGATACTAAAAAGGATGGTGCTGCTACCCTTCTCTCGTGTCCCTGACATTACGAACCTTACAAATTAATTACCTGGGAAGCAGTTTAGGATTGTATCCATAAGACTTTTTCAAAGACCATGGCGGGGAATCCCAACTCCAGACCTGTAATAACCACCAGCAGTACCTCTTACTGGGAGTTCAGGAATTCAAGCACAGAAGGGACTCAGTGGTACGACAAACAGTTCATGCAGAACATGCCCAAGTACCTCATCGTTGTTGAAGTTGTAAGTAAACTAAACTATTTTTTAAATGACGTAGAAACAAATGCAACAGGCTTGCTTTACGTTTCGATAGGAGAAATGTCTGCTGTTGTGTCGTTGTGTTTCTGTGTGGATCACTTCTGTTATCTCTCCCATTGCACCATCATTGGAATTTGCACGAGCAGAATAGCGCTTTGTTGAGGAGCGCTAAGTGCGTTGGACTGCGTGGTTGCTAGGCAACCGAATGTAGGCTAGTCTCCCCTTACGAACATTAACCATGGTTTCACTACAGTAGTTTCTTGGTTATATGTGTAGTGAAGCTAGTAACCACAAATTTACAATGACCTCATCACAGTATAGCCTAACCATGCATTTGTAGTAAACTACAAATTGTCTTTAATCATGGTTACACTTGGTTAACTATAATAAAACTATGGTTGATTTCATAAAGGTTGTCTCCAAAACAAAGTGAGGCTCTACCACATCTCAAGTTTAAAACACCCATAAAGTAAACAAGTCAGATGCTTTACCATATTAATCCAACTTACTTAGGAAAATGATTACCATTGGCAAAACCACGGTTTTACAATACAAGCATGGTTTTGTAGCAAATCTAAACCCATGATTAATTTTTGGCCGTCATTGTAAATGCAAAAATGCACCTGCTTTTAATGACCTCTATATTCAGGAGGAAGTAGTTGGCTTCTAGCTACAAAGGCTATTTTATTTAACATATGACCTGATTTTTTGCTAAATATTTGCATAAAACAGGATAAACAGTTGTGTGTGTCAATACTAGCAATAAAGATGTAAACTCCTTTTGCTGTTTTCACATGAATCTGACAATGAAACTGTGAGTGCACAGAAGATAAGAAAATGTAAATGTGTTTTAGAGGAAGTGGGATTGTGTATATAATTGTATGTGTATGCATTTACATGACAATCTATTATTAGTCCATTATTAATATGTTGAGTTCTCTGCCCTCATTTTAAATCAAGTTGGCTATAGCAGTGGCATCTCATTGGCATAAAACTATACTAGTCAACATTTGAAGTGAATAAAAATGTTCATCAATGTTGTCCTAAGACAAGAACAACTTTTTAGGAAACATTTCGGTCTACTTCAAATGTTGACTAGTGTACTTATTTTAGGTTTATGATATAAAAAATAAGGAGTTGGCAGTTTATTGGTATAATAATGATTTCTGCTAATGATAACTTTATGTTGATTGTTGTTCTGTTAACATAAAAAGCAAAATGAGGCTATATATCAAACATTTCTGTATTATTTCATCAGAGGATTAAATTTGTGTATTAAATTTTGTGTATTTTGTTCCACAGATTTTGGGGCTCTTGGTGTGGACTCTGATCGCAAGCACACGGTATTTTCGGTTTTCTGAATTTGGATGGGTGATGTTTGTGTCTGTCTTCTGTTGGCTTCTCACGCTCTTCCTCCTCATCATCAGCTTGACCAATAGGCAAATCCAACATGAGTCCTGGACAACAGTGGTGAGTGTAGTTTTTTGCAAATAAGTCTACGAAACATTGGCGCTGGTTACCTGAACATTGCAGAACTAATTGATGTTTTCTGCTTTCTCTCAGGTTCTTGTTTTTAACTGTAGTGCGGCTTTACTGTACATGTCGGCTGCTATTGTTGAGGCAACAATGATAGATCATGATGCCAAAGGTCATCATGATTACAACTGCTGGGCAGCTTCAACGGTAATAATCCTTTTGAGATCTACATTTGTCATAACATTCTTACTACTACTTACTTACAGAATAAAAGCATTTAAATCCATTTTACTTTGTCTTAAAGATTGTCTCTCTTTGTATCTCTGTTCCAGTTTTTTGCATTCCTCATTTCTCTGAGTTATGCTGGTAGTGCATTCTTCAGTTTCAAATCCTGGCAGAGCAGAGATGAATAAAGCTGGTTAAAGTTTGGTTACTTTAAAAATATGGCTCGATAAATGTTTAAGATTATTGATTTGTCTTTTATTAAAACTGAAGAAATGAACATGTTTGCTTTTGTACTTTTCTGCTTTGTATTGCTTTTGTAAAATGTTTAATGTAATCTAATACTAGTCTTGCACAAAGTACATCACAGTGTATTTTAATACATACAAATCTTGATTAAATGGAGTTTTTAGGCTTATTTACAAGTTGTGAATAAACAGACATTGAATATTTCACATTGTGCATTGAAGCTGTTTAATGTAAATCCTTATTTGCATTTTTTTATGTATTGGAAATGCTCCTGATATTAGGACTGTAACTTGACATATATAGAATTGTTTTGAAAGTTTTATGGTATTTTAAGAAGAATAAACGTGCAATGATTTTTACATTTATGTTTCAATGCTTCGGGACACCTGAACATTACACCAACAAGGACTGTTATTGCAATCTAAATACACAGACATATGTATTTATGATCTCCCTTTATATCATTTCAAAGTTGTTGATAGAGTTGAGTTCAGGGTTCTGTGCATGTCACTCAAGTTTTTGCATACCAAACTCATCCATTCACGTCTTGATGGACCTTACTTTGTGCCCTGGTACATGAAGATTAGAATGAGAGCCTTCCAAAATGTTCCCGCAAAGTTAGAAATGTAGCACTTTCCAAAATGTCTCCCTATGCTGAATTGGGATCATATTTATATCTTGGAATTATTCATATTCCTAAAATTGATCAGACTCCCATCTCCCCTGGGCCATATGAATAGAGGACCTTTCTGAGCAACCCTCATTGACACACATCCTTATCGACTGTTTTCCGTATATGAATGTGATGAGATAAACCTCACCAGCCATTTCCAGTTAACTTGTGATTCATGCTAGCATACGTTACACCTATGAATCATAAAAAACTCATGAGAAAAAAACTCAGTAAAATTAAGCAACGCACTACGCCCACATGACGTCATTTACTTTGGTAGCGAGCGACGTGACAGAGACGCGCTCGCTTATATTTCAACAGTTTTATAACGTGTTTGACTCGTGTATAGTTCATTTCTCGTAGCCTGTTGTCACTTGAATGAATGATGGTGGGTTTTTTAGATCCTGGGCACTTAAAATCATACCAAGGAATCCTCAAGATCGTTCAACTCGTAAGTTATTTAATTCACGAAATGCACACAACTGACCAATGCGTTCAATTCATTACGATAAGGGTTCTAATGCCTTCTTATTCGCTATTGTGTGAACTTTAAATATAAGACTACAAAAAAACGTTGTTAGTAGATTATTAGACAAGATGTTTTATTTTTGGCGCAGGTGATTCTCGTTGTCGCGTTCGCGTGCGTTCACAGCACATGGTACAACAGCATTTATGCCTATGGTTTCTTTGAAGGGGTCACACTGGGTTACTCTGTGGCAATCGCACTTTTCTTATTACTCACGGTTTTTGGAGCTCCGAAAAGAATAGAGTTTGTGAAGTGGACTGTAGTTGTAAGTAGCTGTTGTATGATACTAAACCATAGTTATACAGTATTCTTTTATTTCATTATACATTTAATATATGTATTTGTTTATAAAGGAGTTTGTATTGGATATACTGGGATTCGTTTTTGTCACCACTGGTTCCATTGTAGCAGCTGTAAAATCTTGTGAAGTTCCCATTTTAGTTGCAGCTTCGGTAAGTTGCTCAAAAATGATGTTTGCAAATTGACAAGCTTGTGAAATAAAATATGTAAATAACTGAAAGTGAAACAACCATTTCTCAAAACACTTTGTGTTTCAGGTTTGTGGTTTACTTGTGTCGTATCTTATAGCAGGAAGTGTAATGTTCTCATATTTTGCCACCCGCCATTCAAAACCTGAAAGTAAGTTGGATTTTAGTTCATTACTACCTTGTTTTTAGGGAAACAAAATAGTAAACCTTTTTTTTTTTTATTTTATTTTAGATCAACCAGTATAAAGAAATCTTCAAGATGGTTCAGAAATGTATGAAATATTCTGAATTATTCAAGTTTCAAACTAAAGGGTGCTAAGGAAATAAATTGAGGTCAAATTCTTTGTGGCTGTATGTAGGTAAACAACTTGTGTGTCTTTAAATCTAATTAAGTAAGTGTTACTTGTGATTTAAAGGTCTACATCGCATTTCTAATATAAATCTAAACATTGCACTTTTCATACACTGAAATACAACAATTTGCACATATCACATTTACATATATCTTAAAACTTGCCTGTGGGTCATAACAATTCTGAAATGTATTTTGTCGTGTCTTTCCAAAATCTTGTATCGCCATAGGCTATTATGTGATTTTTTTTGTCATAAATCATTATAATGGGTCACCCTTTATATTTTTCAGTGAATTTTGCAATTATTTAACAGATAAAAAGTGCTTGTCAACTTAGACAACACAATAAGTAATCATTTAAAAAAATACACTTTTTCCAATTTCTTGAAAAAGAGTGAATTTGTGCATACAGGCTTTCAGAAGGACATTGATGATTTGTTAGTCTAGTATTTATTTGTGTTACTAAAATGTTATTTTTTATATATTCTCATTCTTCTGGTTGGTTCTGTATTTAAGACAACATATTAAGAAATAAAAACCTGACAATTTGTGAAAGTGTTGAGCAAAAAAAGTCTTCCTGTGTCATGACACAGTTACGTTTCATCCGTTTCCTTTTTTCCCCACCCTCACAAATGACAGACAGCCAGACCGACAGAAGCCATTCCCAATAAATACAACTTTAATAGAATGATTACAGACCTGATCCAGAGAAACATCACTACATCTTGTGAAATTACAGGACCATATTAGCGTATGTTTATTTTGAACCCTCCCTCTCCTAAGTAGTTTGGTTGATGACTGTACATGCAGGTGATGATGATCTCAGATCTCACCTGCCCAGCCACCTCTGCGTCTCCACCCCTCCCCTCCCTTTACTAATTTCTAGCCGTTACAACAGACAATTCCGCTTAGTCTCCTGCTGAAATTATTTACTTATTTAGCTCATAAACACCTGAACACTCACACTTACACCAATGATAAGACAGTAATACTGCTCGTGTGTGCATGAGCGCATCCATTAATGAACAGCGCCATAACTGCCTGTAGTTGAGCATTGAAGACATACATACACACAGGAACATACAATTTTCAAAAGCTCTTATAAACGTAGAAAACAAACAAAAATTTACATAAACATAGTTGTCAGTCCCATCAGCAGTGTACGCTCAATGATAAATGCTCAAAGCTTAAGCTTTTGTATGACCAGGTGACTTCATAAACCGTTCAAGTTAAAACCTCTCTATGCTGCATTGGCCAATAAAGTGTCTTGGTTTTTCTGCAATAAACGCATTGTAAGAGAACATTTTCAGTGTCACTGCCTACTATTGTGTAATAGTGCAATATTTAGATACGCAGCGGCTTACAGGGGATGACTTTAACCTGACAGTCTCTCAGCAGCAATAAAACCATTAGAGGTTAAGAATAATTGAAAATAAAGTAGTGAAATTGTGTCAGTATGTTTGTTCTCATATAGGAGAACATTATATTAATTAACGTTTTATTAATAGAACAACATTAATACAAACTACATCTGTCAAGCTTTTGTCCTTTTTTGAGCTTTTGGCTGTGTTTGGAAAGGAGCTGCAAGAAGATTCGTTCATTCTGTATTTGTACTCCATGTAAAAACAGCACACAGGTTTGGAATGACATGCGTCATTTCTTGGTAAACTATCAATCTTTTTCTCTTTTGCTACTGCGAATAAAATGCGATGCTTCCCTTTATTTTTTACGTTTTGTTTAAATGAGGCTTGATAAGACGTTTAGTCGTTTAGAGAAGAAAAATGTGCGTTTGTCAGAAGCCGAAGTGACATTCACGGTAGACATACAAGGATCCTCTTACAAGAAGATAAGTTACAACCAAAAGTCCAAGAAAACTAACTTGCATACATATAAACAAAGTCACCCCCCTTACTTTCTACTTCTGACTTGGCTCTACATCCTAAATCCCTCTCTCTTTAGTGTCCATAACTGATCTAGTGTCCTTCATTACTACATCAGCTCTCATTCAGTCTGTCTGTCTCCGCTTTACATGTGCGCGTGTGTGCGGAGACAGACATAGCATCATTTGTCCAACATGCAGCTTCAAGTCAGTGTCCGTACTAGGATTAAACGGGAAAAAATCCCCCCTCTGAACAAGAGCAAGAGAAAGAGCAAGGGAGAGGAAGGGAGGAGAGGTGGCCGGGGCGGGGAGAGCAGTGTATATGGGAGGGGCCTGACAGTAAATAAACCCCGCATCCCATTCAGGATTCATCGTTTTCAGCAGGGGGCGTGGTAGCATTAGGGGCTGAGGAGTCCAGGTCAGACTTGTTGGAGATCCGGTCCAGCTCAGCTTGGACATCTGTCAAGCCCAGTTTGGAGCCTGTGACAACCAAGATGCAGAGCGAATCAGCATGTGTATGGAAGCTCTTTACCAGTCACAGCTACTGAGTAGATGTTTGTTAAATAGAAGCGGTATTAAGTCAGTGTTTCAGAAGCAGCAGAACCAATACATATAAATTTCAGTCACAGCTTTTGCATGTCAGTGTTTGTGAGTCTGTGAGTGAATGATTTAGCCTTTGCATCTTTCTATCATTTTAGGCAAAAAGATCAGACTTTAGCATCAGGAATTACCCCTTATTAAAAAAAATAAAGATTTTTGGAAAAAAGTATAAATGATAGGAATGAATGGAGAGCTGAAGAGTGCACACGCATTCAATGTGTTAATGCCATAAAGCGCTTATAACTGCTGTAGAAAAAAAACATGCAAAAGACACTAAATTGAGTTATTTTACATTGTCACAAGGTACATGTCATCTCACTTTAACCAATAATATTAACTGTAGATTGTACCTTAAAGAAATTAGCTTGCTAAACCATGGATTATGCCCACTGACAGCCATGCAAATTTATTTACCAAGGTATACACCGTATAGCAAAATCTTAGGGATGCACCGACATGAAAATTCTTGGCCGAAATCGAAAAAGAGGAAACCAAGGCAGAAAAACAAAACTCCAAAAGAAATTATGCTAATTATTAGTACTCTTGCATTTATGGCTATGACTGTGTAATAACTTTACTAGGGGTGTGACGGATCACAAAACTCACGGTTCGGATCAAATAACAGTTTTTGAGGCACAGAGCGGATTCTTTTTTAGATCAGCAAAAAAGGGTGGGAAAATCTATTAACAAATAAAGAAATTACAAACATTTGTAAAAAAAAAAGAACAAAGTTGAACATCAAGTAAGGTCTGAAATTAGCATTAGGTACAGATATCGAATTAAATGAATCATAATACTGTCTTTATTGTACAAATTAAATGTAACTATTATTTTTAGAGCTACAGAAGTGTTTTTCTCTTTGTCTTGGGTTGTTTGTTTAACATTAATGACACAGCTGTAAGTAGGTTAATTGAGGTTACTGTCTCTTTAAGACCAAATAAGCACAATCCGGTTTCCGACTCTAATATATACATACACTTAAGACATAAACACGTGTTTTTATTTGAAAAAGAATACTGTGGAGATCATTTTGTTTGTATGTGCCCCGTCAAGAACAGAAAGATTTCATGTTTGCTTGCTTTTTAAAACGCGTCACTCCGTGTATGCACTACTGAGTGCACTTAAACACGCGTGCACACACAAAGACGGAGGGTGAATTCCAAACGGCTTAGCATAAACAGTCGCTCCACATAAAAACATTACGTTGTTTTTTCATTGCTCTATTTGCCAAATGTTTGTTAATGGACTACAGTTTGAGACAGAGTAGCGCGACTCTTTAAAGTTTACACATCACAAGTTCTGATCTTTGGAGGGCATATTGATGATCAGTGTTGGGGAAAGTTCCTTTTAAAAGTAATTCATTACAATATTAACTCTTTCACCGCCAGCGTTTTTAAAAAAAGTTGCCAGCCAGCGCCAGCGTTTTTCATGATTTTCACAAAAGTTTAATGTCTTCCAGAAAATGTTCTTCTTGAAATATATAAACATACAATATACCAAATGAAAGAACAGACCCTCTGCTTTCAAACAAAAAACCCGTTTCATCCTACCTTCAGTGGTTCTTTTGTAATCAGCTTTTGAATATGGGTAGGTTTCTACAAAAACACCACATTTTGAGCAAAAAGCAGAGATAATTCAATTTTTGTGATGGACTTTTCATAGAGATCCCATTCAGCGTGATCTTTAAAACAGACACGGACATGCAGCAGCTTGCCATAGGGCAATACCGGTTTTAAAAAGTTGCGGAAGGGCGCCACCTAGTGGATAATAGCGGTATTGCGGAAAGACGGAAAAACCCGTCATTGGCGGGGAAGCGTTTTCTCTTGATTGACGAGATATCTCGTCAATGGCGGGGAAAGAGTTAAGTTACTCCTCAAAAAAGTAACTAATTGCGTTACTTAGTTACTTTTCATGGAAAGTAATGCTTACGTTACTTTTTAGTTACTTTTGCGTTACTTTTTCTTACTTGCCTGAGGCTTGATCTCTTTCAGGCCTTGCAGGTGTTTTTATGATCGCAAAAATGTCAAACTCTGGCCTGCCATCTCCGTTTCTGACCAAAACAGTTCCTTATCAGGTCCACAGAGTGCGTAATTCTACGTTAATATGTTCAGTTTAATTCAGTACATTATTTTATTTTTAATTTGAATGAATTAAATTGAAAAGTAACTCGCATTACTTTTTTAAAAAGTAGCTGAAATATTAATGTGTACATTTATAAAGTAATGCGTTACTTTACTCGTTATTTCAGAAAAGTAATATTATTACGTAATGCGCAATACTTGTTATGCGTTACCCCCAACACTGGTGATGATCATGTGTTATATGCGTCTGTGTGTACAGAAAGCTGCTCACTTTAGCGCCTTTTTGCAGTTAAATTGTTTAAAATCACTTGAATGTTAACAGACATGTTGCTTCATACAAGCATGTGCAAGTTTCTTTTTGCGTCATCACAACATTTCGGCCGTATTGTTTTGGTGATAAAAGTCTTTCTTTTCGGTGGCCGAATAATCGGTGCATCCCTACAAAATCTCTAAGTGTTGACATATTTTTACATTTTACATTTTTACATACCACCCAATCCTAGTTAAATCACAGAGGAGCAAGCCATGCAAGTTGATAATAAGACTATTTAACTCCGGCCCTGAATGGCGACTGTCCTATCAAGTCAATGTGTTTGAATTGGGTTAGATCTAAACTCACTGACACCGGACCTTCAAGACTGAAGTTAAATAGTGACAAGAGAAATGTAGTATAATACACAGAGAATACAAGAGACAAACATGCATTAAGCATGTGAATATGTAGCTTGTGTATCTTATGTGTGCATTGAATGAGCCATGCAGGTGTTAGATATAAAGAAGAAATACAGCACTGGTTATATTTTAAGAGATATTTTGGATGCAAGCAATGGATAGTGTTGCATGGACACACACCTTAACGTGGCCAACATCCCCTTGCTAACACACATGACAGAAGACAGTTTAAAGGGGTTAAAAATGATGGCTGATGTGGCTTAATCATTCATACATATGAAAGAAAGAGGGTTACTTACAACAGACAACACATTGTGTACACATACTCACACCATTACAGAATATAAGGGTATGTAGGGTGATGGTTAGGAGCGGTTACTGGGGTCTATGATGAGGTACTTTACCTTTAATACACTCCCATAAAATCAAGCTGCATTATGGGTTTAAAACAAATGTAGATGCAAAAGCATAATAGTATGATAGGAAACCAAACGGTGAAGCTAAAATAAGCCAATCTGTGGAGGACTGTATGGCCACATATGCAGTGTAAGTTTTAGAGCATGCAAGCTCTGTGGGTTTAGTGGATTTTAGTAACAATTCACTCCAAACACTGATGCTTTTCTCATTTGACAAATATTACAGAACAATCTTGCTGCATTTCAAATGTTGAGACTTTAAAGGGATAGTTCGGCCAAAAATGATATTAAACCCATGATTTACTCACCCCCAAGCTGTCCGAGTTGCATATGTCCATCGTTTTTCAGACAAACACATTTTCGGATATTTTAGAAAATGTTTTAGATCTTTCAGTTGATTAAATGTAATGTTACGGGGTCCACGACCTTCAAGTCCAAAAAAAGTGTGTCCATCCTTCACAAATTAAATCCAAACGGCTCCAGGATGATAAACAAAGGTCTTCTGAGGGTAATCTGCGTGGTGTTGTTGTAGAAATATCCATATTTAAAACTTAATTAACGTAAATAAATACCTTCCGGTAGCGCCGCCATCTTAGTCGCGTCCGCATTCAGGATGAGAGCTTACGCAGCCTACGGAGGCTACTCTGCTGCTGCTCTGTGCCCCCGCCCTCCGAATTTGTCATACGTCACTAAGAACAGTGCGTACACTACGCTAATACTCTCTCCTGAATACAGAGGAGTCTAAGATGGCGGCGCTACCAGAAGGTATTTATTTTCATTAATAAAGTTTTAAATATTGATATTTCTACAACAACACCGTGCGGATTACCCTCAGAAGACCTTTGTTTATCATCCTGGAGCCGTTTGGATTTATTTTGTGAAGGATGGACGCACTTTTTTTGGACTTGAAGGTCGTGGACCCCGTAACCTCACATTTAATCAACTGAAAGATCTAAAACATTTTCTAAAATATCCGAAAATGTGTTTGTCTGAAAAAGATGGACATATGCAACTTGGACAGCTTGGGGGTGAGTAAATCATGGGTTTAATATCATTTTTGGCCGAACTATCCCTTTAAATAAAATTATAATTTTTAAAAGTTTATTACTTTTATCACATCCATTATACAATTTGTGCTACGTTTTACATGAAACAGTTTGCATGTAAACTAATTCTCTTAAAAGAATAGAAAAATTTTGTCCATTTGCTCACCCTAATGTTCTTCTAAACCTGTATGAGTTTCTTTATTCTGTTGAACACAGGGATATTTTGATAAATGACTGTAATGGTACTCATTGATTTCCATTAGGAAGGAAAAACAAATACTACGGAAGTCAGTGGGTACTATAATTTATCAAAATATCTTCTTTTTTCACCAGAAAAAGAAACATACAAGTTTAGAATAACAGGAGGGTGAGTAAATGATGACAGAATTTTTATTTTTGGGTGAACTATCCCTTTAACTTTAATGAACTAGTAGATTAGAGGTAGGTGTGTTAATACTTAGTAATCTGAGATGCACAGCGTGAAATAATGAGGGTGACAGCACATCGGCTTGGATGGTTAGCAGGGTTGACGGTGCTTTCAAGAGTTTTAGCTGCACATGCAGAGATTGTCAAATATATATTTTATTTTACCGTCACTGACCGTCAAAGATCTGGGATGGGAGGATTAAGGCGAAGGAGAGGACAAAAAATAAAAAGGACAATTAAAAAAACAAACATGGGATAACCTTCAATGACCTCACACATGTACAACATGGGAGAAAAGGATATTTGAAGTAATTTTAAATTGAGGATGATGATTATGATCTTAAAAATCTGTTCCATCTTTTTTCAACATCAAGGTCCTACATCATCTACAGTGCAAACTTAACTCAGCTGACTCCAGGGTTTCCTGCAGCACTTTTCAGTTCGGGCGGCCCACCTAAGCTGGGAAACCCTACCACCTTAACTAGTTTGTCCCAAAAAAATTCGCTGCACAAAAGGCCGTCAAGTGCATCTCGGAGAATAGCGTGGATGCGCTTCACACCTGAGCCACATGGCCGAAATGAGAGAAAGACAAGGTCCGTCACTGTCTAGAGCATAACTAGCCAGTTGCTAAAACCTTTAATTCATTAATAATAATCTAGTATGTGTTCATTTTCTGTCATAGTTTCTTCAACATTGAGTTTTATTTGAGTGTTTTAAATAAAAATATTTTCATCATGACGCGTACGCCCCCTTTGATTGCCATGCCTCCGGCCCCGCCCACCCACACAACCCTACCACCTTAACTAACAAATTTTCTGCGGAAAACATTGGACTCTTTAAAAACTTTTTACAATTAAGATGAAGAAAAGGGAATAAATGGTCGTTTTAAAGCGACTTCGGAGAAACAGATAAGAAAGAAATGTGATTGAGGATTTGTGGAGACGCATGAGGAGATCAGAACTGCTATAAAGCTCAGTCCAGAGAAACAGCTTGTTTGAATTTATATAAAATTGATGTTGAAAAAATTGAGTATATTACAAACAGATTTGTATCTTCTATTGGAATGAATGTAAATGTATTACTTATAATTTGAAATCACCTCAACACAACTTAAAACACTTCAAATCCACTCTGCAAGGCGACATTGATACAAATGAAGAGATGAACGTGTAAAAGCGTCACAGAGGATCGTCTCACCTGACTTGCGAACTGTTCCCGGTGTGTTACCTCCTCCCCCTGCGGGCTGGCCGCCTGGGCCAGGCGAGCCTGCTTTTTTAGTCAGCAGACTGTTGAAGAAGTTGGCCAGCACACCCTCGCTGGTCTGTCCTCCTGCAACAAGACAAAAACAAGTTATCAGTACAACGATACAGGATTTGACTCCAGCAGACTTCACTGACATGAGACCAGCTCCCACCTAACCATAACTATTAAATAATTACTAAAGTATTAAAAACAGGCTTAGACGAAGTCAAGATTAAAGTCTGAGATAAGGCAAAAAGCCAAAGCCTCTCTAATACCAACATGCTCTCCTAATCCTCTTTAAACATGGGAAACAATTTTCCTATATCCTAAACCCAAGGAAGTTAAGTAGGGGTGCGCGTGGGGCAAAAACTAACGCAGGGTTAGTTGTAACACGGACTGTTTGCATTGTTGCACAAGGTTGAGCGTTTTGTTTTTACTGTATTTTTTACGCTGCCAAAAGACGATCTCTAAGTTTCTAAGTTGGGTGTGTAAGATACCAAATCCAATGCTATGTCATATTCATCAGTGGCTTGTTGACTAAAACATAGCATCATTTTGAAATATGTATGCAGCTCCTAGCAACTTTTTTGGTGGGCTTGAAAATATTTTGACCCAGCAGGGTAAATTGTAACGCTGTGTTAACTAACCCCTCAGCACTTACGTTATGAAAACCACTAACGTTAGCGTAATTCTTGTCGTTGTTTTAAATAGACTACACACAAATGATTGCTGGCTGCCAACAAAATAAATGTGCCTGTCTTATCAAAAATCTCATTATCCAAGTTATCCCTTCTACATCTAGACAGACAAAAGCATGAAAGAGGATGGATCTCATGTTTAAGGTCACAGGTTACATTGTTTTCATGAGTGAGTGTTAAAGACCAGGAAACCAGATCCAGAGAGAAAAATAAATCCCAAGGAAGCAGAAAGGTGATTCCAAAGAGCTGTTGTTCCCAATAGATGGAAAGCTGTAGATCCAGCCTCGGAAAGTAGAGGAAAGGATGGAGAAGGAAAGAGATGCGTACGTCCAGCACACATCGCTCTCATACACACCTTTCATGTTGGGATCAATCTTCTTGGTACCTGATTGAATGGGCATGACGTTAGCCACGTTGGCCGCGGCTGAACGGTTGGTCGTCCTTGGCGAGCCTGTGGGGGCTCTGTTTGTTGGGTCCTGTTATATAAAGAAATGTTTTAGATTTATTAAAATCTACACTAATTCAGAGCAGACTGTATCTATATATTTTATTAACTAATATACCATATTATTTTAATAATTTCAGTGGGTTTTAAGGGCACAACTTGGGTACTTTGATTAAATGTTGAACATGTAAAACACTCACCACTGGTCTTCCTGCAGTGACTGGAGGCTGTTTGGCTAACAGAGACTAAGAAACAAAAACATCATTAAGGGGCTGTTTACACTTGGTATTAAGATGTGTTTTCATCGATCGGATCACAAGTGGACAAGAGAGACACATTACGTTTACACATGGTATTCAAACCCAAGCGGGAGTAATTATTTTATATGGACGCAAACTAATATTATGTCGGAGTCCACTGCTTGTTTAGCAAGTAAACATGCTGCACAGAGTTTTGTACATGTGTATGTAAGAGCTTTCTCTGAATTTTCAGCGCAATTGACGAAATAAGATCACGCAACTTTCACACGCTTTCAAAACGAAACTACGGAGATCAGCCGCTTTAGTTGTATCAATGAAAGGCTTAAAAAAGCGCTGTTCACCGTATGTTCACGCCAGAAGTCAAAAAAAAAGACGTAAGACTTGTTTTTAATACCACAGATTGGATAAATGGGCGGAGCGAAGACGGTCGCGTGTGGCTGTTCGAACACATTCAACCACATATGCGTTCCGCAGCTCCAAAGCGATCCGATCGAAAGTGGTTTCGACTACCTCTGGATGTGGTTGAAAGTGGACGAGCTCAAAACGTTTTGAACACCATTTACACCTGGCATTAACTTCGTCCAATTGTGATCCGATCGACGAAAACGCATGTTAATGCCAAGTTTAAACAGCCTCTTAGTGTCTCATTCTTTAATGATTTATTCCAACATTTCATGGATGCCTAATCAAACCTGAGAGGAATAGCAAACAAACTTCTCAATGAATTTCTCTCATATATAGTTAGAGGAAAAAATTGTTTTTGAGATAAACCACGCTATTTACCGTATTTTCTGGACTATAAGTCAAATTTTTTTCATAGTTTAGCTTGTCCTGGAACTTCTAGTCAGGTGCGACTTATACGTCAAAATGATTTCATATGAACCATGAGAAACCATTACCGTCTACAGCCACGAGAGTCGCTATATGCTGCTCCTGTATTTATGTAATTCAATGGATTCAGTGATGTGAAATGACTTTGGGACCTTTTAAACTTCATTTGGCTTGTTGTGTCAATTTAGCCTATTCATCCTCCCAGGTATGTTCTGTATGCTATTGTGTATCGTGTAAATAACTGTTTATGTTACTTTAACATGTACGGACACCTATTCAGCCTGCTGTTCTGAACTATTGTTTAGTTGAAGACCTTGTCTTTCCAGATTAAACGTCTGTTCTTCGGCTTGGATTTTGTGAAATCTTTTTCTAAATAAACGCGATGTATAGTTCAGTGCGACTTATATATGTTTTTCCTCTTCAAAACACATTTTTGACTGATGCGACTTATACCCCGGAGCAACTTATAGTCCTGAAAATATGGTAAACCCTTTGTTAAAAACTACACAACATCCCACTCTGGGGGTATTCTGGGTTAAATCACTGATAAAAGTGTACGTGCATAAATCCATTACCTGCAACTTTACTAGAAATACTTGGTCATCTTCAGCTTGAACTTCCTTCTCATGTACAAACTGAAAAACAAAGAAATGTATATTTCTAAAGTAAAAAATGTTTTCATAGCAAAGTCTGAGAAATAAAAGTGATCACTACCTTTCTAACGGGAGGTTTCACTATTACATCTTCAAAGTTGTCATCTGCTTTTACTGTCTGGAAATTTTCATGCAGGATGGCAATCTTTTTTTCATTGTCCCATCCTGATGGACTGGAAGTTAGGCACAAACAGCATTTAAAACACTATTTAAACTTTAGTGATGGAAAGCATGGAAATCAACAGACACTTACATAAACACTGAGTCTTTCTCCACCACCTGAGCTGGGATGTTGAAGGGAAAGCCATATAACCTGTGAACGAGGTATTTATATAACACGTCTAGATTTTTGTTCTCCTTCACAGATGTGTAGAGTAGTGCCGCCCCATCTGAAAGACTATTTGTAAAGGAGAACAACAGCGTTTAACCAGAAGTATCAGAGCTGTCTACTTTTATTCTCTATTTGTACGGATTTCTGGAAGGCAGCCATTTTGGCACTGATTTAATTCATGACCAGAGCTCCCGATATTATTGCCTTTACACAAAACACATGAATCGCCAACTTTTTAGGATTTAAATATAACACAGCAAATAGCCTGACCCGGACAAGAGTTGTACAGGGATGTATAAGCTCTCAAAAGAGTAAATGTGAGCACTTCGGCTCTGCTATAGATGTTTAAGGATACACTGAAGACAGAAGCGTCGGATGTGAGACTGGATGAAATCTAAGTGCTCGTCTTTATAATCGTGCTCCTTCTCCAAAGTGCTGATCGCATCACACTAAGAAAGGACGAGGGAGAGAAGTGTAAAGATATTTGGGACTGAAAGGCAGCATGTTCTTTTTATGCTGGATGATTTTCTGTATCAAACACTTTACATATTTTAATTAAGGATCACAAGTTGATAGATGCAGCAGATGTACCTTAGTGCAGACAACCACTATAGGAATGCCCAGGTTGTGTGTGAGTGTGTTTTCCCCCAGGGGTAGCAGGATGCTCTCTTCTTCCGATTCAGGATTCCTTCTTTGAGGTACACTGTCCAAATCACTTCCCGGTTCCGTATACTCCTGGAACTGTTTGACCACTGCGTACAAACAGTCGCATTCAACCACATTTATTTAATAACTTCAATGAAGTGCAAAAATCATTCATGCAAGTAGAATAAATGTCACATAGCATAGCCTGAAGCGATTCAAAAAGAGATCAAAATGTATCTCCAAGATCATTCCCATGAAATACACAGCACAACTCACAACTGTGCTCCAGCTCCCTCATGGTTTCAGGAGGCACTCGGAGTTTGTCCACATAATCCCGCACCACGCTGCCCCATTTCTGCAGTGAATCAAGGGCCAGCCACGGCCGGGAGAGATCCACTATGAACAGAACCAGCGAGTCTGCAAGGTTCTCTGTCAACACAGCGAACTTTTGCAAGCCTTTGTGATACAGGTCTCCATCCAGTACCCACGCGTTACATCGTGCATGATCTACCAAAAGATGGAGTGGACTTGTGAGAGGATTCATTGGATTTTGCATGTCATTACAGAATTAAGCACTGTTGGCATTAAACATGAAGTGTGAAGCATCTAATGACAAGGATAATGCATTTTGACAGCATGTCTAAAATGTTTTTAAACCATTAATTTAATGATCCTTCAAGCTGAAACATGCCTAACGTTGCATTGAAATATTGAATATAACATGCAAATAAATTACTTAACCACTATGACAGGGTTCCTACACAATTTTAATTTTTTTCAGACTCAAATTTTAACTTGTTCTGATAAATTGTTGTTGATAAATCAACTGATAACAAGTATTTTACATTCTAAACATGAAGTATTGGTGTTTTTGCCTTTTATTACCCAATCTCATGGTGTTATAGTCACAAAATATTTGATTAATTTATTTGTGTTCCTGGACACGATTTTCCGCTTTTTTTCTGCCATTGAGCACAAATGTCTTTTTTGTGTCAGTCAACACGAATTTCCATAAATAGTTTTTTGTGTTTGTTGCATGACTTTCTTTTTCGTGTCATTTTATGTATTGTTTTCTCATTGTTTTTTCCTATTTTTTACCTTGGGCTTGCGGTTAGAATGACTTTTTGTTACATTTTAGACATCCTAACCCAAACCCCAACCCCAAGTAATAATAGTTTTAAAATCGGAAGAAAAACATGTAGAAACCAATACATAAAACTACATCCAAAACTCCAAATCTAACCCCAACCCTGCTTTGATATAGCTTTAAAGTATGACAGCAGTATAAACTGCTCAAGGTATTACAAATCACCTGTGCGGATGCTTAAAAGACCTCTATTGATGGACAGTGTCACACAGGTGTGTATTATGTCCATTAGTCTCTGAAGTAAAGCTTTTAATTCTCACCTTCAATGTCTTCATCATGAACACTGAAATACAGGTACTCTAATCCCCGCCCCTTCATATACTCCTCTACACCTTGTAGTTTGGCCACCAGGGTGGTCTTACCAGACCCCACCTCACCTGTAAAATATACCATAAACACACATATTTAAAAGCTTGGAGAATTTAATATTTATATGCACACTGTTATAAAAACATATAAACAAACAAACAAGAACAAAACAACTAAACAACCGAATCATAATGTTACATTAGTGGTTTTCAAAATGGGGTCACGCATGTCACTTGGCTGTTGCGGTCAATAACACAAGAACTAGTTTAGTCCAATTAATGACTAGCAATGACAATGGTTTTTTGATATCTTGCCATAAGGTGTTTTGGTAATGCAATTAAACTTATATTTTATTTATATGCCAACACAAAAAATAGAAACTATGATTTACTGAATGAATAAATAGATTTGTATTGTTGTTAAAACATATTTTGGTGGGTCTTGAGAATAATTAGATGGGTCCAGGTTTGGGAACCCCAGTGTTACATAGTGACAATTACATTGTGGATTTCTGTTTGGAAGACTAATAATCACATAGAAAAGATAACGGTCACTAAAATCTTAATAAATTAAGGGGTGGTTTCCCGGACATGGATTAGGACTAGGCCTTAGTTTAGTTATGAAATATAACTAGTTTTAACAAACATGTCTTACTAAAAACATTACTTGTGTGCATTCTGAGGCAAAACAAAGGGCACTGATGTATTTTAGGATATGTCAGTGCAAGTTGTTTTCAGTTTGGACAGTTCTTACATTTATTTTAGTCTAGGACTAATCCCTGTCTGGGAAACCGCCCCTATATTACATACAGGGCCTCTTTAACAAAACAACATTCAAAACTAGTTGCATGACAATTAGTCATGTTATGAGTAATTATCATATTGAATAGGTATAATAAATTATATTATATAAAGAATAAGTCTCAATACCAACTTAGCTGTCCAACGAGACAGCATTTAAGGATTTTTAACAAGGAGACAGCATTACAGGCATCACTGAAGGCATCAACCATGCTGTCTATGTAGGCAGCTCACTAGGTTTTGGAACACAGCCCGTGTCTAAAAGTGCGGATTATCTGCGCCTAACTAACAATTTATTAAACAAATTCAAAGGGCTTAAATACAGGCAAATTTTTTATGAAACAACCGTCTTATATATTAATAAAAGCACATTACTTTTTTTTCTCTACAGGCTCCAGTGTCTCTCGCATCGTGCCCACTAGCCTGACGGCTACTGTAGACAATGACGTGCGCTCAGCCGAGCGCTCAATAACAATAACAGCACACTTAAAAAAATCACATCATCACACACATTCACGCTTTAACCTAGTGATCGGTCCATTCAAACCCTTGCATTAATCTCACATCACATGATTTAAAAGTAACGAAACAATGGATGCAGATGGGCAGGATGTAGCGACTACAGCAGACATGAAACAGCATTTATGTGTGATAGAGAGGAAAAACACCCACCCATAACCAGTACATTCTTTCCCGACGGTAATTTTGACCGGGATCGCGTCGACACTTCACTCAATATCGATGACCTGGACGCAGAGAGTGGCGTTAGCTGTTAAATATACACATCTATACACAATAAGCATCAATGAGATCACTCAGGCTGATCAGGCTGGCCTGTGTGTACCTGCCCGGCTGGGGTAATTTGCAAGTTAGCGGCTAACAACTGTCACATGCGGCTCGGGTCCACATAAAGACACGTTGTGCATATATATCTGAGATGTAATAGGGGAGAAAAGAACCGTTAAGGCCTACCATAAATTCTGCCCGTCATCATCCTCAGGGTTTTGGCTTTCGGAAGTGCTGTTATTTACATTTGTGCTAACCGACAGGAGTGTATTTCTGCCCGTAGTCGCCATCTTCGCAGGCTTGAGTGACACCCCTGAATGTGGCCCGGATGTGTCGCACAGAAGCGAGCGCTGCTTTTCTGCTGGGCGTGGACCACTGGGAGCCGCAATCACAGCCCAAATTCAGATAACCGTGATGTTAGTGTATAATAGTGTAGCTTTACTCAACGATAGGATAGGTATAAAGAAAAATATACAAATAAAAATAAAAAAGAAAGAAATATGAATTATGGCAAAAATAAGAAAGAAATAAGGAAAGGAAGAAAAATAAAGCATAACAGAAATGGAAAAAAGAGAAATATTATTCTAAATTACACCAAAGCTTTAAACAGGGCTAATAAAAACCTCGTCATGGGTCAGATGTGATGATGGGGTTAGCCCCCTAAGAACACGACCCCACCAACACAGCGAATATGAAAAAAATCAGTGCTTCAGTGTCCATAATTTTTTTTTTATTCCCTCACGTCTACCTGTCTTTTTCCTTGTTGATCAACCCTTTTTGTGTCAATTATACCTTTGCATTCCTACTTCTTTGCATTTTCTCTATATTCTGTTGCCAGGCTAACTAATTATGAGTTGTTTGGCAGAACAGTTATTTTTTTATTGATCAAAATTGTTTACAAAATTGTATTATGTACTGATTTGTAACCATAACAAACAGTAATCAAAACTTGAAGGAAAGAGGGGAATTATAAGAGGTTAAAAATCTTTGTTTTTTAATCCCCTTCAAAGGCAAAACGTAAGCATTTTATAATCACCCAGAAATATTGACAAAAGGGGATTCTTTTCCAGGAATTTTCATTTGTGAATAAATAATTTGCTGAGTAAAATAAAAAGATTAACAATACACTGAATACAATATTTTGAATTGTGATCCAAGTAAATAATATAAAAAGTGTTAATATTATTGGCTGATGAAAGAAGATGTTCATTGACTGTGTGTGTGTGTTATCAACAGCGCCACCTTCAGGCAGGTACAGATATTATACTAAAACATACGACGAGCTTCACATCTGCTTAAATCACGCGTAAAAATAAGAGTTGATATACCGCAAACAGACGGAATTTGTGTACAAGAAAAACTAATTATAAGTAGTAATAATAATAATAAAATCTATTACATTTGTGAACTAAAACATTAACAAACTTCAAAAGTTCAGGGGATTTTGACAAAACATAATTTAAGCCCCCAAAGCCACACCCCTCGCAACGTTAAAGAAAGAATGAATAAAGAGAAGAGGAAAAAATAAAAGCTTTGAACTGTTAAGTTACACTCATCTACATCAATTTCATGTCAATCTTTTTCTAAACTCATGTTTGATTGGCTCTCACATTAATTGTAAGTTATATTACTAACCGCCAGAGGGCAGACGTACACTACGATGTGCTAGTACACTGCACTTACTCGCCAGCTTTATCAGGGGGATTAAACAGTCAAGTTAACTGAAGTGCGCTCGCCTGTCCTGCTCTTATGCTGAGAGAGGAGACTGAGGGTCGGACCTTTACGCTGAACCCGATGGAGCTGTTTTTATCACCCTAGAGATCCGGGTCATGGCATCGGTCTCATTGGATGGAGAATGAGTTCAATGCGCAAACTGCACTCATCACGATCTTAAAACTGAAGAACTTTTCTGGCTTAGGATTTGTTCTCATATTGAAGCAGTGGGTAAGTTTTGTGCATTTAATAGAAAAAAATAAAGCTCAAAGCAATAATTCATATTGTTATAATGATTTTTTTTAGTTCAGATGTGAACTAGGTGAAATGTTACGCATTTAACGAACTTAATGGATACGTGGTTGTTAATTAGGCTATGCACATACACATTCATTTCTTTACATTTTATTTCTATATATAACAAATATTACTCTGTCGATAGTGTTTGGGCAGTAAGTGTAGTTAGGACACGCAATAGATTTTTTTATTAAGGTTTGCACCTGCACGCACTGTTGGCAGGTTTGACCATAAATCTTCTTTCTATGGAGCTTCTGATTATTTATTCATTTGTTTTAACAGATTGAGAGCTATCACATGTAGGCTATAAACGAATTGGCAACCACAGGCTTACAAGAGGATGACTTGTTTTCATTCATAAATTGGGCACTTGCACTTACTGTTTATTGTCATCTCTTAGAAGTTTTGATCAGCCTTTGCAAGCCTTTGATTGATCGATGTCTTGTCAGATTCATTCAGATTCATTCGTACCTTCAATAAAAAGCCTAGACTTCAGAAGACAAATGACAAGGTTATCAACTTAAAAATATAGATTGTAAGTTTACATTTGCGTATTGTAAATCTGCATATACTCTAAAAACAAACAGTGCTAAATAGCACTAAAAGTGGTTCCTTGGTCGTAATCATAGGGGAACTATTTTAGTGCTAGCACCTATGTAGTGAAGCATCTGTGTACCATATTGTGATATATAGAACCATATCTGGTGCTCTAGTGGTGCTATATCACCCCCAGATGGTTCTTCATAGGTGCTTTATAGGTGCTATATAGCACTAAAAATAGTTCCCCTGTGATTACGAGCTTTTAGTGATATTTAGCACTAATTTGTGTAGGCATACGTATGATACCACACATTACAGCTTGTAAATTTGGGGCAATTGTTCCTGTCCAACAGAACCCTTACGAAAATGTACCAGGGTTTTATTGTGGTTAAAGTGTAGTTTTTTGGTGTATTGATTACTATCAGCAAAATCATGATTTTACTACACTAACCATGGTTGTCAAAACCAATTTTTTTTTTTTTTACTGTAGTAAAACCATGGTTAATTTTTGTAAGGGAAGGCACACATGTGTCCTTTATTCGTTGTTATTAAACAGTTATCTGGAAAACTTCCCAGCTAACAATGTTTGGTTCCCAGAACCTTCTTATATTAGTGCTTGGTTTCCAATACGTTCCCAGAACACGCAGCCTAACGCTCCCTGCTGGTTATCCAGGAAAGTTTTTTTTGTTTAAATATAACGTTCCCTTTACCTTTTCGCGATCATTAGGGGAACATTAGTGTTTGTTTGGTTATGATTGGTAAGTTGCGATCATTCCAAGGTCCGTTATTCCCCGACAATAACCGACAACACACTACTCATCCGGTTATATAGCCTTACTCTTCCCCATGTTTAAATTGGATAGAAACAAACGTATAAAATATTTACGAATCAATATTACATGTCTAGTTTGCCTATTTACCTGGCAAATAGCCGAGTAAAAAGCGGGACATAGCCTATCCAGTCGCAAAATGCCACGTCAGGTACAAAATCATCTCCTGGTTTATTTTAAATATTTAGGTGTGCGCTACTATCCCTGGCATGTATGCGGGATTCTTCCCCCTTTCCAGATTTATTTTAATAAATGCAAAGGCAATACGCGGGAGTGCGCGCGCCAGGCACGAACACCTGCACAGTTCTATTCACGCGCAGCCACATCAATTAATCTCTGCAAGCGAGCAAGAGGGACCAGGTGCTTTAAAAATAGGCTTACGCATCAAAGTGCGATTGCTTACTGTTAAAACTGCTAGGGGTTTGCCAGTTGGAGTAAAAGCCACGTAGACTTTGTAGGGCTAAGAGGCTGTGAAGTGTTTCACTGGACCGTAACGGCACGTCGCCCTCTTTTATCTAAAAATAACAATAATGATAATAAAAATGTGGCACTCAAAAGAAGCACTGGCCATGAATAATTTAATAACAGAGAGGGGGAGGGAGGGAGGGAGGGAGAGAGAAAAGGGGAGAGAGACATTATCTGTTGTATGGTTGCAGGCAGAATATTCGGGTCAGGGATGCTCTCCCACCGGGACTGCGCGGAGCTCTCACGACACAGTGCAGGAGTGAAGGGCAATTTCATTATAAGACAACGTTATCAGTGTCTCTGACTTAACAAGTCACCCGTTTCATTTTTTAATCAACACACGTGAACTTAAAACTTGTCCATTCAAAAGCATAGCATAATGAATTCAATTATTATAATGACTGCATTCCTCCAGAGACTGCACTGTAAAAAAAATGTGTCAGCCATAAAATGAATGAAATGGTTTTAATTTTAAATATTTTATAGTGTTAGAATATTTCCTTTCTGTCACCACAATTCATTTTAATGACCAGATCAGGTAAAACAACTCATTTATGGTCAATTATCCATGCCTTCTTTACTTTGAATGAAATGAATATTGAATCATTTGGATTATTTTTATGATGGATGTGTGTGCTTTTTGGACCTTTTCTGTATGTTGAGCCCTCTATAAGAAGATAACATGATTGCATTTTAATATAAATATTTGTTTAACTAGGATGGCATGAAGACAAGTAACTTTTGGGTGATTTTTCATGATTTTTCATAAGTTTATTTATTTGACAGAACTATACACAAAATAATTATACAACATTTCCATACATTTACGAATAATTGTCATAAAGCACTAATGTTTTATTTTAAATCTTTTTTATTAGAATTTAACAAGACTGTACATAGTTACACATTCAATGAAAAATAAGAGATCACAAATTGTTTCATTATAAACCCCTTTTAAAACCCTCCCATCCCGAATTATACAAGCAATATGAAGGCAACAACAAAATAATAATAATAATAATAATAATAATATTGTAATAATGATAATGATAATAATAATAATAATAATAATAATAAAAATTAAATAATTAAATATAAAAAGGAGATAAAATAAATAATAATAAACAAATCGCTAGACATAAATAACTATATGGAAATAAACATTCATAAAGCACTAATGTTTTAAAACATACTTTTCTATTACAGCTTGAACAATCAAAATGAGTAACATCTACGAGTCAGCTGCCACCACATTGGGCCTCTTCAACAGCCCATGTCTAACAAAAGTGGAGCTGCGCGTGGCCTGTAAAGGAATATCTGACAGGGATGCTCTGTCCAAGCCTGATCCATGCGTAGTCCTCAAGATGCAGTCCCATGGACAATGGTTTGAGGTGTGTATTACTTCAACAGTAGGCTATATTGTGTGCGTGTTTATGTTCTCTAAGGCAGACAGAATTGTATTTTTTTCAACCTGATCTATCAGGAATTGGCTAATTCGTACACATTTGTAAAAAGTGAATCGTACAAAAATGTATGATTTTTAGAAAAATCTGTGATGGTTAGGGAATGGGGTAGGTAAGGGGATTAGGGGAATAGAATATACAGTTTGTATGGTATAAAATGCATTAAGTCTACGGAATGTCCCCACAAAACATGGAAACCATAATGTGTGTGTGTGTGTGTGTGCGTGCGTGCGTGCGTGCGTGTGTGTGGCTGTTTAGGGTTGATTAGGGTTCAGAGGCTGTGCCGTGTGCTATGTACTTTGTGCTGTGATGTGAAAGTAATGTAAAACAGCTCCGTCAGACCAAAACGACTGTCCTGCTGTCTTGTTTTAGACCAACAAAACCAAAGACTATAGAAGCTTTACTCAAGTATGTAGCTGAAGTAACTCAGTGGTTTCAAATGGCCTGATAGTTTGTGGTAGCTGTCTGTAAAAAGCTTTCAGTTTGAGCTCAAAACAGCTGTCTCTGACATGTGTGGTTTTCTTTAACACAGTTAAGGATTTAATCCATAATTAATAAGACTGTGCCATATGAACCCCAACTGCATTAAGCACTAAATCTAAAAGCTGTGTTTGTGATGTGCTTGAAGTGCACCTATTTTATTGCTAAAAACAACAATATTTTGTATATTTGGCACAATGCAATGTGTTTGCGTGGTTTATGGTTCAAAAAACACCTTATTTTCCATATACACTCTAAAAAAACAAACGTTGCTATATAGCACCAAAACAATTGCTTTGGATCGTAACGATAGAAGAACCATTTTAGTGCCATATAGCACCGGTGAAGAACCAGTGAAGCACCAGTGAAGCACCAGTGTAGAACCATATAGGGGCCATATAGCACCACATATGGTTCTACATAGCACTATATGGTTCTACACTGGTGCTTCACTGGTGCTTCACTGGTGCTTCACTGGTGCTTCACTGGTTCTTCACCGGTGCTATATGGCACTAAAAATGGTTCTTCTATCGTTACGATCCAAAGCAACTGTTTTGGTGCTATATAGCACCGTTTGTTTTTTAGAGTGTACCGTGCATTTTTGTAGCTCCAGATTTCACACTCTTCCTGAAACGCACTGATTTTGTAAACAATGTTATGTCGCTAATTGGCCAGCTGATCTGTACGTTGTGATTGGTCTGAATACCTCTGACGTCAGCCAGAAATGTGACGCTCCTTACCATGTTTGAAAGATACGCTCCCAATGCTGTGCTAATAGAAGATAACTATAAAAGTCAAAAGTCTGAAGTGGGATAATGTCGGTCTTGTCTACATCATCAATCCCAGGATGTAGACTGTTGCCTACAATCCATCCAAGAAAAGAGATTTATGCTGGACACGATAACTCTCGTCATCGTTTACTTTGAGGTTTTGTACATTTTGCATATCGTTAACATGTACTAATACACACTTACTCACCAAAGGAAATGTACAAACGTAAATCCATAGCTGCCCTTTAAAACCCCAAATGTAAATCACAAAACCAGTTTAGGAAATCCCCTGGATATATTTCACACTAAAATTGCAAAATAAAAGTCTTTTAGGACCATAAAATTGGGGACATATCATGAAAATCAGACTTTTTCCATGTTTAAGTGCTATAATTGGGTCCCCAGTGATTCTATCAACCTAGAAAATGTGTAAAAGATCAACCCAGTAATTTATTTTTTTGTAAACCATTCTCTGCAAGCATGTGAAAAAAATAGGTAATTGAAATTTGGCTCCCCTTGTGATGTCAGAAGGGGATAATACCGCCCCTTAATCTGCACTATTCAACCATGACACTGTCAATTAGTGCAGAGATCAGCTCATTTGCATTTTAAAGGACACACCCAAAACAGCACATTTTTGCTCACACCTACAAAGTGGCAATTTTACCATACTATAATAAATTATCTATATGGTATTTTGAGCTAGAACTTCTGGGACACCAAAGATTCATTTGACATCTTGAAAAAGTATTGGGAAATGTCCCCTTTAAGTTTTTAGCTGTGACATTACATTAAGAAAATAATGTCACAATACAAAAATTGTGATATACAAGATGGTTCATTTTATTCATACCACATTTGATTTTGAGATATAAATATGACCAGGATATTTCTCCAACAAGCTTTTGAAATTCACTTTGTGTTATTTTAGGAGGTTTGCTACTGCCACTAATAACCTGACACTTGCAGCAAATGCAATTTGCACTTCAAGTGCTCAATCTCATCTCTCTTTAGTTGAGTTGGCTGTGTCCCTGTAAGGACCATTGAAATTGATTTGGAATGTGAACTGAATCAATTCGCTGTATGAACTGGATTGAAGAAAATCCTTTCAATCATTCAAACCATCAGCTTGTAAATCGCATAGGACTGTACTGAGAGGTGTAATTTCATAAAGAGCTTCTCACCCAAATCTGGTGAATCATGAGTCTGTGGGGAAAATTGACATTTTCCATCTCTGGATCGGTTGCAGGTGGACCGTACGGAAGTGATTCGCAGCAGCATCGTTCCGGTTTTCTCCAAAGTCTTCACTGTGGATTACTACTTCGAGGAAGTGCAGCGGCTCCGCTTTGAGCTGCATGACATCAGCAGCAACCACAATGGACTCAAAGACGCAGACTTCCTGGGTGCCATGGAGTGCACGCTCGGACAGGTGATTGCACGGAAAAGTGCAGAGTGCACACTTAACGGAAGATGAAAGCGTACATGTGGAATGAGAGCGTGAGAGGGTGGAGAAGGTTTGTGGGTATTCAGACGGCTACCAAAGTGCTCAAAAGAGCAGGAGGGTGCCATGTGGGTAAAAGCACGGAAAACTCTTTTCATCTAGCCTGTAATAAAACACGACTACGAGACAAGACTAAAGGAAAATTATCAAACTTGAGAGTTAGTGTGCATGAGTTTCGCTGCACCTTATGTTCTCCTTTTTCCTTCACAGATTGTATCGCAGAGAAAACTCTCTAAAGCTTTACTGAAGCAAGGAAACACAGCTGGAAAATCATCTATTACAGTAAGAACACACATCGCACTTTCCAATAAAAATTTACTCTTTTCCACATAACGTGAGCGATGAACTCTTTTCAGGTCACAGCAGAAGAGTTGTCCGGGAATGATGACTACGTGGAGTTAGCGTTCAGCGCCAGGAAACTGGATGACAAGGTCTGACATCTCAGTAATTGCTCAGCAGGCACCTTTCAACATTATTGTTTGGGGAAAACATCTGATAACACTAGGAACACACAAACAAACTTATCTCTCATAACTTGTTTTTCGACAGCTGTTGAACATGATCTTCGGTCCATTGCTTTTTTATGATTTTGGCTTCTCCTGAATCTATAAGCTATTATAACAAAAATCTAAATGCACCAGATGGATCATGTACTGCTTTAGATGCAGCAAAATACTGCATGCTTATCTTTTAATGAACAATGAGTCCCGATACAAAGACGACTGCTTAAATAACAAATATTAAATTGATGGTTTAGTAGAAGTCCTGGAAATGGGAGGAAGTCAGGACATATTCCATATGCAGATGTGCCTGTATCTGATAAGAGAGCGCACATTAATGTATATATTGTTTATTGTTTGTGTCCGATGTTTAGGACTTTTTTAGCAAGTCTGATCCATTTCTGGAAATCTTCAGAGTAAATGATGATGGGACAGCATCACTGGTGCACAGAACAGAGGTGAGTTACCTACACGTGTTACTGCATGAATCCATATACATTTAACATAATGGACCTGCATTAACTCATCCTAATATTTTTCTGTTGAACAGACCATAATGAACAATCTCAGTCCTGTCTGGAAATCATTCAAAGTTTCTTTAAACACACTCTGCAGTGGAGACCATGAGCGAGAGCTAAGGGTACGAAAGATTTTTCCCTTTGCATGTTCAGCTTTTCATGCTATGTGCGGGATCTTGGATTATTAATTTTTTTGTAAATCCTGTTTCACTCGAAAACTACGTTCCAGACGTTTTAACACCAATTTGTGTGTATATGTGTTTTTGTATCCCAGTGGGGACTTTAACCTGAATGCACAACTCATGGGGACCCAAATTGAGGTCCCCACAGGTAAACAAGCTTATTAAACGTACAGAATTGTTTTTTTTAATGCATAAAGTTTTGTTTGGTTTAAGGGTATCGTTAGAGGATAGATTACAGTTATAAAAACCATTACTTTTATGGAAAGTCCCCACTGTGATAAAAAACAGACCATTTTTATATGTGTGTGTGTGTGTGTGTGTGTGTTTGGGTGTGTGTTGCAGCCCATTGTTTTGTGATACTTACATATAACAGTATGCTACAGTATTTAAATGCTAAAGTAAATGGCATTGCATAATTACCTAATAATTTAATAAATCAATAATCTAAGCATTGGCTTACTGATATGAAGATTAGCCATGCTTTTGAGATGTTTATGAGACAGTTGATCATACAGTATGATTGAAAGGCACTACTGTGGCAATATCCAAACACTTCATACAAGTCTTTAATGTCAGAATGGCATTTTTACTCTTTTTTCTGGTCCCAGCATGACCATTTGGTTACATCAGATGAGAATCAGCTTGGCAGATTTATTTAATGCTAGTCGTTTTCATTCTGCCTCACCATTGTAGCTGGCATCTCTCATAGTGAGCTAATTACTGAGTGTGTAAATGGAGCCTGGCTGTTCAGAGGGACCTGACAGTTTGCTGAGAGGACCAGACATGGTGGAACCGAGGCCAGAAATTGATGTTATTGGCTTTTAGTCCATACTGGCCCACATATTCTGGTTCTGAACAGCCGAGAGTCACAGATGGTACCTCATATCTCTTAGTTTAAAAAATGTTAATGTTAAAATAAGAAACCTTAGGAAGAGCAGGGAACTCTTTTAGCTATCATACAAGTGGATCCAGAAAGAGAGAATAGACTAAAATATCTTTGTTGATATTTGAAGGTGTCTGTTGGAGTCTGAATAACTAGCAGTTGAATTCACTGATGTATTGTGACGTAAATTCTCTTTTTCTCAACTTCTTGGGTGTTAATTAAAGATGTTGACATGAAATACTTTTGGGAAGACGTGACCTGCATATAAAATTACTGCATATAAAAATAAAGGTGCTGTAAAGGGTTATTTTCAGAGATGCCATTGAAGAATCACTATTGGTGAACCACCACCTGCTGTTTGTGCACATTTATAACTCTCATCTTCTGTTTGACATAATTTTACATACCGTTTGAAGACTTGTTTACCTTTTATCCTCGCTGTAGCGGGAACAGAAAGGTTTTATCAATGTTAAAGGTTCTTTTGGAACTATACAGCCAAAAATGATTCTTCTATGGTATTGGCATCAAAAGGCTTTATTTTTAAGGGTATAGATCAGTGCCGGTCGGCGACTTTTCTTCCGAGGGGAGGGATTTAAAATATATGTTCGGAGTATGACACGTGTGGCTCGTCATGTCAAAATATGTGTTCGGTGTGTCATGTGAACCTATGTGCATCATGTCAAGAAACTTGTCGAAAGGGTTTATGATAAAAGAGACGCTCACGTTCACATAATACTCGCAAGACACTCACTTAAAGAAAAAACACCACCGTTTTTCAATATTTTACTATGTTCTTACCTTAACTTAGGCATATTAATACATATTTTTTTTCAATGCATTTCATCTTTGTACAGTGCGTCGTGAATGTGTTAGAATTTAGCCTAGCCCCATTCATTCCATAGGATCCAAACAGGGATGAAATTTAGAAGCCACCAAACACTTCCATGTTTTCCCTATTTAAAGACTTGATGAGTAGTTACACGGGTAAGTATGGGGGGACAAAATAAAATAAAGCGATTTAATTGGATGAAAAATGAGAACTATATTGCATGGCAGAAGAGCACTTAGTTTGCACCACTTGACCTCTGGTGCAGGGCAGCAGACACGTATTTTGACATTACGCGTGATGCACATATGTTAACATGATGCGCCGAACTCATATTTTGACATGACGAGAAAATAATTTTCAAATAATTCAATGTACCGGAGTCAATTATTCTGCTTATACTATGGTTACCACAGACTCTGGTATTTTAAGACATTTGATGAGTCAGGTGTGCATTTATCAAAAAATATTGCATACTCATTTCTCAACCAATCAGAATAAAGCATTCAACAGCACCGTGGTATAACAAAGAATAACAACTGGGAGGTTTTGTTCCTGATTCATAAGCCTGCAGTTATAGCCAACTTTCAAATCAAATCTATTAATATTTCAGGAATTTTTAAGGATGTTTATGTGCGTTTAGTCCATTGAAAGCGCAGTTTATGTGTACGTTAGCTTATTTACTCTGTTCACAAAACTCTCACGATTGCAGGACTCTTTCTCTTTTTGTCACCCTCACACAAACATATTTCAGCATTGCAGCAGGTAAGATACTCATTGGTATGCAATGCAGAAGTAGATTAAAGTGCTGTATTGTAATAATCTCATTCTTTCATTTACATTTAATAGCATTTAATCTGTATTGTACTATACTGAGAACCCATTCAATTCTGCACAAAGCTATTTCAAAGTAAAGCTATTTTAATTTTGACATTCTCTTGCATTGTATGCATTCGAGAAAGTAAAATATAGCAAGCGTAAAAGAAACAACGAAAAAGCAAAATTAGGAGGTAATATCTTAAAGTATTTAGTTTAATGAGCTGAGTTCTTTCATCAGCACCACGTTGGCATTTTATCTTTGCTGCACTCAGCTTTTACTTGAAAATAACCTCCATTTACCGCAAATTAACTAAATCTATAGTGCTTGGGAAGATGCCATATTAAATTAAGCTTGTGGCAGTTATGTTAAGTGACTGAATCTGCAAGGAAATTTTTTATTGTTAATTGCTCCATACTTGTGTAGCATATATCTGTGACATTTTGTTGAGCACTCAAGGGCATTTATTGTCAGACAGATGGGAAAAAGTTATTTTGGGTGTTGTGTCCCTGAATAAACATGAACTGTGTTGTTTAATATTCATGATTTTGTTACTCAGCAGAGGGGACAGCAACATCTCTGCAATGAAACACATAGTGAATTCAGATTTATAGGCTTTTCGAGTCAGAACGACTACAGTTGAATCAGTGAGATATATCAATATATACAAATTGATGTATAGGTATTGATATATCAATACATCAATACAGATACATAGAATCTGACTGAGACATGCAAAATTCAAAATCTGAAAATCTTTATTTTCAGACTTAGAATGCTCTCTCATTTAGATAAAAGTGTCTGCTACATGAATAAAAATGGAAATAAGGATGTTGAGAGTAAAACGTTTAAGAGGTTTATGATGTAAAGTCAAGAAGAAATATTTTTTTCTTAATAAAGTTTCTGCACTGTTACATCATTTATTAAAATTTGCAACATTAACCAACTTCCATGCATTAAAGGACAAATTAAAGGCATGCAAGATGCTGTTTTAATCATTCTTAAATCATGCTGTAATAACGCATCAGCTCTTAAACAATCTCCATGTCAATTCCAGTCTGAATACATTGTTTTTAAAGCTAAATTCTGAAGTGCACTTTTTTAACAATTCATTCATACTATTATGCTGATAATTTAGCTGAACTTATTAGTTATTACTATATGAATGATCATAATATTAATATTTGAACCCTAAACTCTGATGCTTGTACAATCCAATTTTAAAATTATGCTATAAAGTTCGCTTAGAAGAACAGAATAAAGTAACACACAGTTTATTTGTTATTTTCATGCATTGAAAGTTTAATTTATTAATCATTCATTCTGCATAGTGTAATGTTTGTATGTTTTCTATGCAGATAGAGTTTAACAACTCAAATATATGTTTGCAATGCAGAGCATCTGGGAATGTTTCCAAACTGTGCAAAGAGAAGGTGTGCGTTTGAGATGAGTTATTGCTGGTTCCTCTGAAAAGTCAACCACAGCATCTCTGTATTAATAATTAAATTTGTCTTCAAATTTTGATTACCACCCGCTTATGTGTCACATCAATGATTCATTAACAACAATGCTACAGTGTACAGCCTTCCTGCACCCAACAAACACACTCACACACACACTCACAAACACACACACACCAGTGTACAGATGTGAGCATTAAATCTTTAAACTAACACAATATGGCAAAGTAATACGTTTTATAATAACAACCTGTGGCATTGTATGATATTTAGCTCACAACTAATAAAGATTTTTAAGATTTAGTCTGTCAAGTTTACAAATCTTATATATAACATTTTTCAAAAGTAGAATATGACAAGTTGATTTTGGTTGCGCTGGTGTTGTTTATAACCTTAGCATTTGGTGTTTGGACACTGTTTACTTGATTTACGTTTTCAACCCTCAATGCAGTTTGTTATTTCTGATGTGATGCCATGTTGTGTTTGAATGCGCATGAGTTTAAATATATTACCACTGACATTTTCATAATTGCCTGACATTTTCATTTTTCTGCCTGTTGTAGTGTACGGTATGGGACTGGGATTCTAATGGCAAACACGACTTCATAGGGGAATTTCAAACCACCTTCAAAGACATGAAGTCAGCAATGGATGGGAAGCTGGTAATGTAGAGTTGTGCACACACATCTACAAACACACTGTGCTTCTAAATATTTGATTCTTGCCTCACAGCAATCCAAAATACTTTGGTCAAAGTAAAAAAAATCAATTTTTCTTTTTTTTTACTTTGCTCTTTGCCTATTCAAATGACATGTCTTGTGTTTTACATACATTTACAATGAATACACCTGTGTAAGGTTACATTGCATTAACAATACATTATAATGCACTAGTTGAGGGAGATCCATAAACATATAAGTGAAATATAAGTAAATCTAAATTAGCGAGCAATGGCAAAAATATTAGAACATTTGCAATGCTATGAATACACTGAGTTGAGGAAAAGCATGCATACTTCAAAAAATGAAAAATGGTCCAATAAGACATGTATGCATTGAGGATTTGTGGAAATTTACAAACAGTGACCATTCAGTTTGATGGATTTTCAAATATATTACAGATATCACTCTTTATATTTCGACTTTTGACTAGGTTTGTCATTCAATGCTGCATATGAAGACTCTAGATCTGTTGTCAGTACGGACACACCATGACCTGCAGAAGTGAAAAGAAACTGACAAAATAGAAGAGAGAGAGAGAGAGAGAGAGAGAGAGAGAGAGAGAGAGAGAGAGAGAGAGAAAGAGAGAGAGAAGAAAGTAGTGTGCTGCTCTGTCAAGTAGATGACTACCATGTCATGTTTTGACAGATTTGAGTACTGTAGTGCAAAAATGAACGATTGGGTCACATGCACAGTTGTTACACACAGACCGGTGCTGTATTCTCGGCCACTGAATAAGTAAACACAGATGTAGGTTTGAGGAATTTACAGTTTATGTGTGAAAGGCAAATAGATCATAAACCTGTGACCAGCTAAATATGAAGAGTTTCGTTGCAAAACGAGATAACTCTGTTTTTTTTTCAGAGATCTCGTTTTTGGTTGTGCATTCCAATTAATATCAATTCAACTGCAGTTGGTTTGTTTTGATTTAAACCTTCATAACTTAAAAATACAGATAAGTAGCACCATAAAAAAATAATAACATGATAACATAATAATAAACATGTTTTGACAAAAATGTTAAAAACAGAGTTATGTCGTTTTGCAACGAAACTCTTCATATTACTTTATCGTAACCATCTTGTTTTCCCTGGAATAAATTAATCATGGTTAACTTGAAAAGCCATTTCTACAACAACATCAGTAATAAAAACACAATGAGACCCCAAGGGAGACAAAACATACGCTGATGGTGGTGCCACTGATGGACAGTGTGTGCATCCTTCAAAGCATTTATTGCTTCAAACACTATTTTATAAATTATATTTTAGCATTTTTATTTTGTATGATCAATTATTTTCAGTCATTGCCACCTTTCATCACATATACATTTGCATTATACTGTACATTTGGAAGACACTTTTATTCTTTATCTTAAAGGAATAGTGCATTTTCTTAAAAGAAAAATCCAGATAATTTACTCACCACCATGTCATCCAAAATGTTGATGTCTTTCTTTGTTCAGTCGAGAAGAAATTATGTTTTTTGAGGAAAACATTGCAGGATTTTTCTCATTTTAATAGACTTTAATAGAGCCCAACAATTAACACTTAACTCAACACAGTTTATAGTTTCAAAGGACTATAAACGATCCCAAATGAGGCATAAGGGTCTTTTCTAGCGAAAAATAACAAATATACACTTTTAAACCACAATTTCTCGTCTAGATCCGGTCCAGCGCGACCTAGCGTAAATGCGTAGTGACGTAGGGAGGTCACGTGTTACATATATAAAACGCACATTTGCGGACCATTGTAAACAATAAACTGACACAAAGACTTTGGTTCATTCCACATACAACAACGTAGGAACGGTCCTCTTCCAACACACTTGTAAACACTGGGGCGGAGTTTCGCGTTCGTCCTCTGTGACCTCTTGACGTCATGACGTATTGCGTGAGGTCACGCTGACGCTTTCACGACCGGATCTAGACGAGAAATTGTGGTTTAAAAGTTTATATTTGTTATTTTTCTTGTCAAAAATGAGAATCGTTTCGCTAGATAAGACCCTTATGCCTCGTTTGGGATCGTTTATAGTCCTTTGAAACTCCGTAAAAAAAAACTGTTACGTGTTGAGTTAACTGTTAAGTGTTGTTGTCCATTAAAGTCCATTAAAATGAGAAAAATCCTGCAATGTTTTCCTCAAAAAACATAATTTCTTCTCGACTGAACAAAGAAAGACATCAACATTTTGGATGACATGGTGGTGAGTAAATTATATGGATTTTTCTTTTAAGAAAATGGACTATTCCTTTAATGCATTCGACCCATACTTATAAAAAATTGATCAAAGAATGGTACCTATAAATGGTACATATTATTACCTTACTAGGTACTGCTTGACAGCTTGGGACCACATTTGACAATAATTTCTGACAATGTATACATTTTTGATCTGCATGTGTGTTCCCTTTATCTGTACCTTACACAATGCTACCAATTGAGCTAAACATGTACAGACACCTTAACTATTCAAAATGCACAATATGCATCATTGTATTCTGTTGCTCCTCTATTGAAGTTCTGATTAGTAATCATTGAGTGACTTTAAATTCCATTAACTTTACATGCACCACCAGTCTCTTGAGACCAGAGAGGAGCAAAGCAGAGAGGCTTCAACAGACGCTTCTCAGTGCATTTATAAAAGACATCGACCGTTACAGCACGTTATTTTGTATCAAGTTAAATGTGCCGCATGGTTTTAATATTAACGTAGCCTGCTATGTATTCACAATGTTTTAATTCTTGACAGCTTGTGAATGGATTGGTAGTATATATTATTTTGCAATATCAGCATAATATATTTTCTGTGAATGTCTATATGTGTGAACCCAGAGAGAGAGAAACATCATTGTTAATATGCACTGTCTTGCATCAATCTTTCTTAAATCCCCATTCCAATTAAACCCATCTAAAAAAAAATGCTTACTGATACCGTATTAAAGCCAGGAGGTGACATATCAACACTGACATGTCGTGCCTGCACCTTCAATCACTCTCAAATCACTCTGAAAAGCCCAACTACAGGCACTGTGTTACTGAGTCATTTAGACATTCATCTGTCAGCGTGCTTCTGAGGCTGTGGGCATCTTCGTCTTATGCTAATCTATCTCAAGATCCTCAGATCTTTGATAAAAGACCTGCAAGCCCACGCAATCCATCATGCTGTTAAATGGAGTTCGGGACAGAGATAAAGTGTTGCTGCTGTCTCTGTTTCTGACAGATACAATGGGAATGCATCAATCCTAAGTACCAGTTGAAGAAGAAAAACTACAGAAATTCTGGGATGGTGATTCTAACCTTGTGCAAGGTAAGGAAGTGCACATGTTTTAGGGGTCGTTTTATGATTGTGGTTCAGAAGGCGATGTCTTTGGTGTGCTGTATCATGAATATAGCATGACTACTGACCAATCAGCATCCAGCACGGGTACTGTCTGTTTTCATAATATTTTTCTGTCTCCGTTTCAGGTCATAAAGATGCACTCTTTTCTGGATTACATCATGGGAGGCTGCCAAATTCAGTTTACAGTAAGTGGTTTTGGAAAGCATATTATAATATACTACTACTAATAACAGATATCGTAAATGCCAATAAAGGATCTTAGGATCTAAATTTCAATGTGTGTATTATAGTTATGTAGTAATCGAGTCCGGTCTCGTAGACCGATTTCTGCTTTCTCGTCTCGGACTTGTACTTTCAAAGACTCGGTCTTGACTCTATCTCGGACCACCGTGGGAGGAGAAGGACTCGTAATTTCAGACCGAGTCCTCGAGACCAACTCATTTTTTTAATGTTCATCTAAAAAAAACACACAACACATAACAATAATAATAAGATGCAATGTTGACAAGCATTATTTGAAAATGACATCCCATGATGCAATGCAAAGATACTGCCATCAGAGCCGTTTATTTATCTCTAAAAAAATAGGCAGAAGATGATGCATGTGGTACAGATTTTTTTAATGATAGTAAAAGCATAGTCCATATTAAGACTGCTACTCTAAACAATTCCCAATCTAGTTTAGTCCGAGGCCTAACTGTTGAATATTAACTGGGATGATATTAAATCATGAATATGAAAACTGACATGTTTTTATGGACTTGGTCTCGACTCTGTCTCGACTCCTAGAGGACTCTGTCTCGACTCAGACTTGCTTCCTCAAAGACTTGGTCTTGACTTTGGACTCGACTTTTGAAAACAAACGGACTTGGTCTTGACTCGGTCTTGGCATAGGGTGTCTCGTCCCCAACACTAGTGTATTATCTGAGATTCTGACTTAAAGGAATAGTCTACTAATTTTCAATATTAAAATATGTTATTACCATAACTAAGAATAGTTGAAACATCCCTCTATCATCTTAGTGCGTGCACGTAAGCGCTGGGGCACACTGCGACACTTCGATAGCATTTAGCTTAGCCCCATTCATTCAATGGTACCAAACAAAGTTAGAAGTGACCAAACACATCAACGTTTTTCCTATTTAAGAAGAGTAGTTATACGAGCAAGTTTGGTGGTACAAAATAAAACATAGCGCTTTTCTAAGCGGATTTAAAAAAGGAACTATATTGTATGGCGGAATAGCACTTTTGGGAGTACTTCAACTCGGCGCAGTAACACCCTCCCTCTCCCATTATGAGAGGGAGAAGGGGAGCGGATTTTTCAGGCGAGTTAAAGTACACCCAAAAGTGCTATTCCGCCATACAATATAGTTCCTCTTTTTAAATCCGCTTAGAAAAGCGCTATGTTTTATTTTGTACCACCAAACTTGCTCGTATAACTACTCGTCTTAGAGGGATGTATCAACTCTTCTTAGTTAAGGTAATAACATAGTTTAATATTGAAAATGAGTAGACTAATCCTTTAAGAGTACAGACATACACTTCTTATTCTCTTAGGGGGGGTGCACACCAACGCGTTTACGCTCGCAGCTGGCGCATGTTTTCAATTGTTTCCAATGGAAGCTCGGCGTTTTTCAAATAAGCCAGCAGCTAGCGCTTTTCTTCCGTGCTGAAAACCGGGGCCCGGTTGAAAAATATTCAACTTTGGGTAAAAAGCTCCGCTCGTCAATGTCAGTTCTCACGCAGCCGTCCTATCACAGTGGAGGAGGGGCGGGACAAGTATCACAGCAACCAACCGTCTCACAGATGACGTATCGGAGCTACCAAAGCGCTTAGCTGAAGAAAGCTGGCACTCAGCTGAAAAACAGCTGGCATTCGGCATCCTCAAGGCATTTTCAGCCGCGTTTAAAAGTTTTGGTGTGTCCAGCCCCTTATCCTTCATTTACTATTATTTACTAACTTTTTAGGTTAATCATAAAAAACATTAATATATAGTTTTTTTATAACATTCAGCCCTAGTAGATCATGTCATCATGTCTATTCTAGATCGCAAATTTAAATGCTAATCTGTTATTTTTTGTTAACAGTAGTGTTGTTTTACTGCAGGTAGCGATTGATTTCACCGCCTCAAACGGTGACCCTCGAAACAGCTGCTCCCTCCACTACATCCACCCTTACCAGCCAAATGAGTATCTGAAAGCTCTTATTGCGGTTGGAGAGATCTGCCAAGACTACGACAGGTGAGCCACCGATCAGTCACTCCATCAGGCTATCAGTCAGCCAGCGAATCAGTGAATAAATCACACAGCCAGTCAAGCAAACTGTCACGCCATGAATTTTGCCAAATGTAATTTAGTGAACCGATTAATAAATCAACTCCATTCCCAGATCAACCAATCATCTGTTTACAACAGTGTTTTTTATCGAAGTGCAGGTCATTAAATCAACTTTCAGACCAATGAATCAACCAGTTACTGTATGAGTTACGTTAATCAATCACATATTTGGCCTTATGACTGCCAGTGTCTATAGGGTGCAGTGATTGTATTTGTATACTTCAGTCACTCTCATGCTAGACATCACTGAGTCAATTATATTTGAGCCTTTACAATGTAAAATCCCTTCGCATCTCTGTAGCTCTGCACACATATTTTAATCCTTTCTGCTTTTCTTTCGTTTCCAGTGACAAAATGTTTCCTGCGTTTGGCTTCGGAGCACAAATCCCTCCAGACTTCAAAGTAAGTTCATTGTTTTATGTTTAAAAAAAGAGCTTTGTTTTAATTTTTTTCCAATGATTTCTAGATAAAATTATGTGCAATTAAACAACATGTTTCCTACAAACATTTAAACCTAAACAATTAAAAACTCAAACATAACTTAACCCTAAAGGGACGCTCCACTTTTTTAAAAATATGCTTATTTTCAAGCTGCCATAGAGTTAAACATTTGATTTTTATCTCCAGGTCTGGCGATACCACTTTTAGCATAGCTTAGCATAATCCATTGAATCTGATTAGACCATTAGCATCGGGCTAAAAATTATTTATAGTGATATTACGCACTGCCCCAAATTAGTCCCCTTGGTTACTTTCAATAGCAGGGGACTATTTTCAGGCGTTGCATAATATCTTTCCACCTGCTGCAGCCATGTTACGGCAGCAAAGTCCTTGATTATTACGCCAGAATGAGAGTATAGTTCCTAGCCATATCGGCCTAGAAAATTGCAACTTTAATTTTTCCGTTGGTCTTAGTACACGATATAACTACAGAAAAGTCAAGTTTTAAATAGGAAAAATATGGAACCTCTTTGGTTATTCTTTAGCGCGATGCTAAAAATGGTACCGCCAGACCCGGAGATCAGCTGAGTGGTTTCCAAAACTGTAAAAATCAAATGTTTAACTCTAGGGGAGCTGGAAAATGAGCATATTTTCAAAAAAACTGGAGTGGCTCTTTAAGCTCAAATCGTGCTAAAAATACATTTTTGAGGTCTTTTAAGCTACTGCGTACAGGTTGGCAAGCGTCTCATACAATGCCTTACAGAGCCCCTTTCCCATAGAGTAATAAGTCTTTATTGATTGAGGATCGGTTTCTTTAACTGGAAGGCGGGATTTCCGTCGCCATAGTGGCCATATGGAGCCCTGCATTGTCCCCTATAGCAGTGCTCAATCTTGTTATTTTTTAATAATTATAGAATTAGATTTGGTCTGATGATTTAAATATATTAAAGATAAATTCGTCAAAATTTATTTCACATTTAAGAACATTTACCCTGATTCTAGCATTTAAGTGTTAGATTTACCACTAAGGTGATTAAAGATGCATTGTGTAACTTTTAGAAGGATCTCTTGACAGAAATGCAATATAATATACATACCTATATTATCAGTGGTGTATAAAGACCTTACAATAGGAACTGTATTGGTCTTAACAGGCGTGTCCGAATCCACTTTTGCTAATTTAAGGACGGGAAAAATGGTATGTGCGCCAAGCGCACGGTCGAAAAGGGTTGTTCCTATTCTTTTAATGAGTAAAAGGAGTGTTTTTGGGTGTAACGTGCAAAAAAAACTAAGCAGAGGAAGAAGACCCCCAGTTTAAGATAAATGTTAAATAATTGTGTTGTTTTTCACTTGAAATTGTTATTTTTTTAGTCATGAAAGTAAAAAAGCAGGTTTTTAATTACTGTAAATGTATGGCTATCCAATATCATCAAAAAATAATTTACAAGTATGTAAGAAAAGGTTTGTACTCTAAAAATACTTTATTTGTAACAAACAGGAGATAAAGAATTTACAAACGTGTGGAGAGCGTTTCAGCACCCGGATAGCGGCATAATTTTTTTAAAGCATTAGTTAAAAAAAATTCTCATCTCACCATATCAAAAGGTACAGAGTCATCGTATACAATAAGTCTGTGAGGCAGCATTTAAAAAACATTTAAAAACAGATGCATTTGTTAAAGGCAAAGCATTTACGCTACAGGTGATGCAGCTCTTTGTGCCTTCTAACGGCTCATAATCTGTCCTCATTTATGTCCAAGAGACTCAATAATAAGCTTTTACATTTGAATGCTTTACTTTTTCATATTTAAAAGCATTTTTGTGCTGCTGTGCATCCATGTGTGTGTTAAGAAAACCTGTGTTGTCGTCCCGTTTATAGGCTCATATTTCTAACGCGCTCATTAAATAACAAAAAGAACATTGCGCCATAGACTTTAGACCAGGTTTTAGTTGGTCAATGGCGTAGTCTATTTTAGTTGCCTCAAAACAGTGTTAATTTTAGCAGCAAATTCTGATTTAGTCTTAGTCTTAGTCTTTTGAATAACACACCATTTAGTTTTAGTCTTATTTTAGTCATCTGAAATCTTTTAGTTTTAGTCTAGTTTTAGTCGACGAAATATCATAAGAGTTTTAGTCTAGTCTTAAGTTTTTTAGTCTGTTATGGAATGGTATTAAGGTTTGAATATGCAATACAGACACAGATGTAATGGTTGTTATAGAAAACACGTATTTTATTTTATTCTTAATGTCAAAAAAACTGACCGTGGCTTTTTCACCAAAAAAATATCACATAAAATAAGCATAAGGCCCACTCTACCTAAAAATATACATGGTCCCTGAAAAAGATATGCATTGTCCCTAAATGACATGCACACACAGACGCACGCAGACACACAGACAGAGACACACACGCACTTTCGCACGCACTTTCGCACGCACTTTGTCCAGTCAAGTAAAACCACAACATATACTATAATAGTAACGTTACACATTTAATTCAATTTGAGGACACTGAATATTTATACTCAGTATTAATTCAGACAACCCAATACAATCAATACAGTTCCGATGTGTATTCCTTTCGTTTCTATGTTATACCAAGTTTAGCGAAAACACTGTGGTTTATCTGATAAAATAACCTTAGCGTGTATGCTTACCTTCGCATGTATTTCTGGATGAGTCGTCTTTACAGGCTGTCGTCTTGTCATATTTGTAGTGTGACCAGATTAGACGCTAGCTCTGACATTTTTGTTGTTAATGAGACATGTCTTCGGACCGGGTGCACCGCAAAACGTTAGCGTGTTGCTAACGAGCGAAGTCAACTGAAATCAGCCAAAGCTGGGAACTAAGACTGTACAACTAAATATAATGTAAACAACCTGTTGTGAAAACAAACTTTGCCGCGGGTTTTCAAAATGACTCTGCCGACTGCTGCCTGTGTAGATCAACCTACCCTCAAAGATTCGCTCTGATTGGATTTCTTCCCAACTGTCCCACAAAATGAGTAGCTCTGATTGGATCTCTTCTCCATTCGTCCCTCCCTAACATTTTCGTCTTATTTTTATTCGTTGACTAAAGTGTCAGTTATATTTCGTTACAGTCTTCGTCATCATATATGATTTTATTTAGTTTTTATTTAGTTTTCGTCCGTGAAAAAGGTTCGTTGACGAATATTTTTCGTCATCGTCTTCGTCAACGAAATTAACACTGCCTCAAAATAGCAACGCGCCAACAATGCGCCTGAACACACCTCGTTTTTGGATCAGAATGCCCATGGGCGCAAAAATGGGCGCAAATGCATTTGCTATTTAAACAACGTGGCACTAAACCTGAAAATGATACTTTCACCGGGTTAAAATTAGCAAAAGACACTTGCTTCGTGCATTGCGCTGCATTGCGCCGGGTGTATGATAGAGCTCTCGATGTGTTATTTTAACACATCCGTTTTAAGAGTGTATAAGTGCCATTGTTTTGTCCCAAGATGCACACTAGTATTGTTTTTGTAAACTATGTTTGTAAAAATTACCTCAAAAATTGTCCTAAATCCTGGATTAACCTAATCCCTGTCCGGGAAACTACCCCACAGTCTTCTGATTTGTATTTTCTTATTTTAATAAAATAAAAGTTTTTACCAAAAATAGTTTTCTTTAAAAGTGATAGTGAAATTACAAAGTGCAAAACATTCAACAAAAATGGCTTGTTTTTTATATTGTATTGAATATTATCAGCTTAAATTGAATTTAGTTGGCCTTAACAGTGACCCTAACAACTTGCCAAAAAAACAGTAGTCTGTTGACATTGGCATATGGCCAGACCTTGCTTTTCCTGACATATATGTTTGTCTTGCCTAACACTATTTATACACTGTAAAAAATAAATTGTTGGCTCAATGAATTATTTTTTAGTAACTAGTTCCACAGAAATTTTACGTTCACTCAATTTCTGTCTCCAAAGTGTTACCTGGATTGATGTTTTTTAGTTGGCCCAAACTTGACTCAAATGTATAATATTTAGAAGTTTTATTTAAGATTTTTATGATATTGGGACTATTTCTCCATCCGCTCCTTCAGCTCTGAAGTTCAAATTCGCATGCTGTCCGGTTATAACAAATTAAAAGATATGAAACATCACTCAACAGCGATATCAATTAAGTGCAATCCTAAAATATGATTTAAAACATAACCCTTTCATTGTTAAGTATGAGAAATTTAAATGAATTAAATCATGTTTAAACGCCACAGAGATATCAGAGCCAGCAGTCGATTTCTGATGCGCTTGCCGAGGTGAGGCTGCGCTGGGCGGGGTGTGAGCGCTTAAGCGCCGGTGATTTTCTGGAGCTCTTCTGGAGCTCATCTCCGTCCGAAAGTGTCCGAGCAAACTTTTAAGTAGACGCTATCTTTATTAACCGACCGCATATTTAAACTTTAAGCACATACATTCACGCCTGAACAACTCTAACAATTACATTTTGTGACCAAATAACAGTAATATTTTGAGCATTTTGCTGTCAGGAAACATAGCTGTCATAAGTCCACATATTTACCTGATTTGCCTTAATTAGTTCAGTCAACATTAGCCATTCTGAATGTTGACTGGATTTGAAAATAACCATTCATTTAATGTTTTAAACACAGATTTATCAAGACTTAAAATAATATGTCTTCTCAACTAGCTCAAACAAAAAAATTGGTTTAACTTATATATATTTGCCCGTCCAACATTTCATTAATTGGATTTTTTACAGTGTAGAACACAAGGCTCATCATAATGGATGTTTTTTAAATGAAGGCTCACTGACAAAACTTTGCAATAACACAGAATAAGAGTATTCAGTGGTGTATTTTTATAGGATTTTACTTTTTTACTACTACTGATTTACTTCTCCTTTGGGTGTTTTTTGCAGTCTGGAAAAAGACTGCTCCTAATTTTTTTTTTATCTTTTAGCACAGTCGATCACACAATTACTTTTCCCATTTTAGACGTGTTTTTCACGCTATGCCAATGCTGTCGCTCAGACTTTTTGCCACTTAGTGGGCATAACCGCAGTCAGTTTCGCCGAAGGTGACGTCACGTGCATACCCTCTTTTGTAAATCTCCATGGAAACCAGAGTGCTCTGAATCTGTCAAAGTAACCTAACAGGAGATTTCTGAATAATTCATGAAGTGCTCTTTTCGCAACAATCACCACATCACCACCTGCTAATCTATGCCAATCACAGGTCATTTGATTGGTTGCTATGTTCGAATCAGAGGTCATGGCCAAAACGTGTGTTTTATTCGCAGTCCAAGCCACAGGAACGTTCCATATTTTATTCATGGCGTTATCCCTTTCATTGAGTGCAAAGACTTTGAATATAAATGAACCATAAGAAATACTATGAATAAAATAAAGAAATGAACATTTTAGTTCTTCCAGTACATTATGCAGACTCAAATATCATTATTCCCACAGTACATAACAGTTTACTTTAAAACTGAACAAACTGATCGTATAAGCAGTAGTTCAAAAAAATCTAAGTTCACTGCTTTTTAAGATTTTGACTCTAAACATCTAGTTCTTCCTCCTCTTTTTAGGTTTCTCATGACTTTGCAGTCAATTTTGATGAGGACAATCCAGAATGTGCTGGTGAGTCATACAAGTGTCATTTTTACCCTTCAAAAGAAAGCTCAGTGAAATCCAGTGTATGAAGCAAACTTTATCTCTAAGGAAGACTTTTAGATAAAAGCATGACCATGGTGTTTTAATGGATATTTAATGGAATTTAAATGAGGATGTTTTTAACCAACAACGTCTTTATTAGTCTTTGAGACTATTTTCAAGTAATCCATCCACTGCATGCATGTTGTGCCTATCTACACTTTTTATTCTCAATATGTCATAGCTTTCTGTATCTAATCGTTTTATGTGTTTCACAGGAATCCAAGGTGTGGTTGAGGCGTATCAGAACTGTCTGCCAAAAATCCAGCTGTATGGGCCAACTAATATCGCCCCCATCATCCAGAAGGTTGCCGACTCTGCTTCTGAGGAGATGCACACCAAAGAGGCCATGGTGAGAGAGTGAGAGAGAAAGCGAGAGTGAGAGACAGAGGTAACACCTTTAATTAGACTGCAAAGGGCTTAATTACTGGACAGCACCATATTGGCACCATCTGCTTTGCTGCTATTGCCTTTTAATTGAAACAAACCGAGCATGATGTCTAGTAAAGAAAATTCATTGATTGTGAGTGAGAGAGAGAGGAAAATATTTTTGCCCAATATACTGCATAATATGATGATTGTCATTAATGACTGTAAGTGTCATTTGTACAAACCTTTGGTCCCCTATTGCATGTTGCACTATGTTGGTAATTGTGTGACTTTTTTTAATACAAGATAAACTGATTCATCTGGTGTGCATTTTAATGTTTACATGCTTGGTTCTTTTTCCTTCTCTGTTCTTCCTCAATGTCATCAGGAATATTTTATACTGCTGATCCTGACAGATGGAGTGATCACAGATATGGCAGACACACGAGAGGCAATCGTCCACGCCTCCCACCTGCCCATGTCTGTCATCATCGTCGGGGTGGGCAACGCGGATTTCAGTGACATGCAGATATTGGATGGTGATGATGGGATACTTCGCTCACCTAAAGGAGAACCCACCCTGAGGGACATTGTACAGTTTGTGCCATTCCGCAATTTTAAACATGTGAGTGAACAAATTATCAAGTCAAATTGTCTATTTTTGTCTAGAAATTTAAGCAGCAGTTGCGGTCAGAGATGTTACAGTGTGCCCCCAGTTTTGAAACACTCCTTTAAACTGGGGTTCGCAAAACCTTGGTGTTTCGCAGGGGAATTGCACGGAGTTCTGGAGTGAAGATACAATTTATTACTTACAATTAAATCATAAAATGTAAATAAAACAATTACTAACAAAAATATATATTATCTGGATGTCATCTGACAATTACACAACCCTCAAATATATCAGAAAACTCATGCAAAATGGACATATTTGTTAAAGAGGACCTATTGTCCGATTCACGTTTTTTACATTTCCTTTGGTGTGTAAGTATGTATTAGTACATATTAATGATATGCAAAAGGTACAAACCCCAAAGTAAAAGATGATGCAAGTTATCATCTCCAACGTAAATCTCTTTTCTTGGACTACAACAAACACACGGATTGTAGGCAACAGTTTACTTCCTGGGATTGGTGATGTAGACAAGACCGACATTATCATAATTCCTCCCGCTTTCAACTTACAGCCTGTAAGTTAACTCCTGTTAGCATTGCATTGCGCGCAAATCTTTCAAACATGGTAAGGAGCGTCACATTTCCGGCTGACGTCAGAGGTATTCAGGACAATCGCAACATACAGATTAGCTTGCCAATCAGGGACACAGAGCTTTCCAAATTCGTGCATTTTAGGAAGAGAGTGAAATCTGGAGTTACAAAGATGTACAGTATGTGGAAAATAATGTTTTTTTAACCATAAACCACACAAACACATTGTATTATACTAAATTCACAAAATAACATTGATTTTTAGCTATGAAATAGGTGCTCTTTAAAACAAAATTACCAGATGACTACCCAATAACAGGTTATAATAACAAAAACTAAGAAAAATACTAGTGATAACAACTTTAAAATTAATGGAAAATATATTCGGACGTGATTAGTTTTCCAAACAACGTTTGAGTTTCAACGTGTCCCCCAGGACGTCTGTGTTTTTATGTACCGATTCGGACGGGATTAAAATGATGCAGGCTATTCCAGAGATGGGAGTGTCTGTTGTTTCATGCATTTGGGCATTGCAGAAGAGCACGTGCTCTGGATACGCGTGTTTGTAATGTTTAATATTTTGCTTTAAATGTAAAATTATGACAGAACATGTAATTTATTAATTTAATTTTAACAAATCAAAATAAAATATACAAATCCTACTAAAGTAACGTTAGCCTACGTGTTTTATATTACTGTCTGCTTATAATAAACCCGAAATGAAGAAATAATGATTAATAACAATTTAATATCTTTATTAATTAACATTACCATTCCGGAGTTGAACAACTTTGAACGGAGTTTCTTATAACGTTAATGATATTACAGTGGCCAGTCTTAACAGTGTTTGATATTCAGCTCGTCTTGATTTAATTATTTTATTTTGCCGAATGCGAAAAAACATCCATATCTGAATGAATGGGACTCAGGAAATACTAATAACGCGCATTAGTAAGACCTTACCTTACACAGACATGGCCGATTCGGACGGGATTAAAAACACAGAGGACCGATGAGAAGGAAGAGTTTCTCAGAGGTCCCCCTGTAAAACTAATCCCGTCCGAATAGTGCTTAATAAGCCAAAGTTTAGCGAACAGATGTTTTTAACATCTTGGTTTGATGATTTTACTGAGTTGAAGCTCCGATCAGAGTACAGAAACTATAAGAGAGACGAATAGCCCTACTGTACATCTAAAGGCATCCTGCTTTCGTTTCATCTCTTCAGTGTCTCAGGTCAGTGTTTCCTTCACAGCTGTCTGTCGCACCCTCAATAACAAGCATCTCAGCTCAGGAACAGAACGATGTAAAACATCAAAGCTCTTACAGTTTAAAGCTGTGTGTTCGGGTTTAATTAAAAAGTGTGAAAGCGTTCGTGCAGAACAGTCTTCATTATGAATGCATTCCCATAAGTGCAGTTAGGCATATTCTGTACTACTACAACACCATATATATGTATTATATATATATTTCTTTAAAATCTCATGCATAAAGAATGACACCTACTGTCAAAACTGTATGTCTCTTTTTCTTTTTAAGTATCTCAGAACACAAAGCCTGCAGATCAAATCAGCAGGTGTAATTTTAAACATTCAATATGAAAACTTTCATTAATATTAATTTAGTAACTCATAAATAATTTAGTGCCAATGTAAGGGTGACAGCTGCACAACGCTGCGCAATAACTGAATTACCACTGGTGGGTGAGCTACAGTCATAAAAATAAAAAAATGACCTTTAGCTGTCACTGGGGCGGTACTCTCTAAAAAAGTTTTCCTTTTGTGCAAAGAGTTCATATGTGACCCTGGACCACAAAACCAGGCACTAGGGCCTTTTTTATTGAGAGCTGAAACAAGCTTTCCATTGATATATTGTTTTTTGGGATAGGACACAGCTTTAAACTGTAAGAGCTGTGATGTTTGAAGCTCTATTTGAAAATCTGGAATCTGAGGGTGCAAAAAAATCTAAATATTGGGGAAATTTAAAGGTGCCGTAAAATGTAAAACTGTATTTACCTAGATATAGATAAATATTAAGAGTTCTGTACATGGTAATGACATATTGTGAGTTTCAAACACGATTATTTCTTTCTTCTAATGTAAACCTCGCGCTCGCAAAAGACAGGCTATTTTCATCATAACACCAAATGTGACGTTACAGTTGAGATGTACGCCCCAACATTAAATTACACATAAAATTAATTACAATGTTGTTACAATGCTAAAAACAAAGTTGTGACTGCTGAGTTAGCACTATATGCTAGTTAATGCTATATGCTAGCGTTTAAGCTGAAGTTCTTCTATTGACGTTACAGTAAATATATTTTTTGTTATTGCTACTAATATACCCGTGTTACTTATAACTGTGTTTTTGGTCCAGGGTCACATACAGTATTAGTAGAGGTACGTATTGGTTACAAAGAGTGCATATTAATTCAGTTCAATTTTATTTATATAGCGCTTTTCACAATTGTTCAATTGTTCTAAAGCAGCTTTACATTAATAAAAGGCAGGAAAAAAACAGAAAAACAGAGGACAACAAAAGTAGGATAGTACAGCGGCTAAAATTAAACTGTACTAGCGAGCAGAGTAATAGTGGGTAGCACTTTATTTTACAGTACGTGTATTTACCTTGTACATATATGGTAAATAAGTTGTACTTACCCGCAAATGTGTGGAACTTACTTTTAGGTATCTACATGGTAATTCATTGGTATCATTACTGTACTTACTAGTGGTACATACTTGGTAGTTATTATGTAACTTTAGATAAGTACTGGGTAATAACAGATACATACATAGTGTATGTATACTGTAACTAACCAGAAAAACTACTGTACTTACAAATTGTATATACATGATAAGTGTGTGGTACCTGTAGGCCAGTGTAAGCTAATGACCGGCACATATGGTGTATGTACACTGTAACTAACAAGAAACACTACTGTACTTACAAATAAGTGTGTGGTAAGTTATACTTATACCATACTTATACCATACGTATATTATAACTAAGAACAAACATTACTGATATGCCATTTTGGTACTCAATATATTTGTCCTTTTAACCAAGCATTAAATAACCGTATGCATTAACTACTGGTTACATTCAGTAGTATGTCCATGGTTACTTCATGGAAACAGGACTGTAAAATAAAGTGTTGCTTTTTACACAGTTATTACATAGGACCTACCACCTAAGATATAGCATCATATACATGTCACTGTGAGGCAAACCCAACTATTGACTATAATACGCATTAACTACTGGGTACATTCACTAGTACATCCATGGTAACTGCATGGAAACAGGACTGTAAAATAAAGTGTTGCTTTTTACACAGTTATTACATAGGACCTACCACCTAAGATATAGCATCATATACATGTCACTGTGAGGCAAACCCAACTATTGACTATAATACGCATTAACTACTGGGTACATTCACTAGTACATCCATGGTAACTGCATGGAAACAGGACTGTAAAATAAAGTGTTGCTTTTTACACAGTTATTACATAGGACCTACCACCTAAGATATAGCATCATATACATGTCACTGTGAGGCAAACCCAACTATTGACTATAATACGCATTAACTACTGGGTACATTCACTAGTACATCCATGGTACCTGCATGGATACAGGACTGTAAAATAAAGTGTTGCTTTTTACACAGTTATTACATAGGACCTACCACCTAAGATATAGCATCATATACATGTCACTGTGAGGCAAACCCAACTATTGACTATAATACGCATTAACTACTGGGTACATTCACTAGTACATCCATGGTACCTGCATGGATACAGGACTGTAAAATAAAGTGTTGCTTTTTAAACAGTTATTACATAGGACCTACCACCTAAGATATAGCATCATATACATGTCACTGTGAGGCAAACCCAACTATTGACTATAATACGCATTAACTACTGGGTACATTCACTAGTACATCCATGGTACCTGCATGGATACAGGACTGTAAAATAAAGTGTTGCTTTTTAAACAGTTATTACATAGGACCTACCACCTAAGATATAGCATCATATACATGTCACTGTGAGGCAAACCCAACTATTGACTATAATACGCATTAACTACTGGGTACATTCACTAGTACATCCATGGTACCTGCATGGATACAGGACTGTAAAATAAAGTGTTGCTTTTTAAACAGTTATTACATAGGACCTACCACCTAAGATATAGCATCATATACATGTCACTGTGAGGCAAACCCAACTATTGACTATAATACGCATTAACTACTGGGCACATTCACTAGTACATCCATGGTACCTGCATGGATACAGGACTGTAAAATAAAGTGTTGCTTTTTAAACAGTTATTACATAGGACCTACCACCTAAGATATAGCATCATATACATGTCACTGTGAGGCAAACCCAACTATTGACTATAATACGCATTAACTACTGGGTACATTCACTAGTACATCCATGGTACCTGCATGGATACAGGACTGTAAAATAAAGTGTTGCTTTTTAAACAGTTATTACATAGGACCTACCACCTAAGATATAGCATCATATACATGTCACTGTGAGGCAAACCCAACTATTGACTATAATACGCATTAACTACTGGGTACATTCACTAGTACATCCATGGTAACTGCATGGAAACAGGACTGTAAAATAAAGTGTTGCTTTTTACACAGTTATTACATAGGACCTACCACCTAAGATATAGCATCATATACATGTCACTATGAGGCAAACCCAACTATTGACTATAATACGCATTAACTACTGGGTACATTCACTAGTACATCCATGGTACCTGCATGGATACAGGACTGTAAAATAAAGTGTTGCTTTTTACACAGTTATTACATAGGACCTACCACCTAAGATATAGCATCATATACATGTCACTGTGAGGCAAACCCAACTATTGACTATAATACGCATTAACTACTGGGTACATTCACTAGTACATCCATGGTACCTGCATGGATACAGGACTGTAAAATAAAGTGTTGCTTTTTAAACAGTTATTACATAGGACCTACCACCTAAGATATAGCATCATATACATGTCACTGTGAGGCAAACCCAACTATTGACTATAATACGCATTAACTACTGGGTACATTCACTAGTACATCCATGGTAACTGCATGGAAACAGGACTGTAAAATAAAGTGTTGCTTTTTACACAGTTATTACATAGGACCTACCACCTAAGATATAGCATCATATACATGTCACTGTGAGGCAAACCCAACTATTGACTATAATACGCATTAACTACTGGGTACATTCACTAGTACATCCATGGTAACTGCATGGAAACTGGACTGTAAAATAAAGTGTTGCTTTTTACACAGTTATTACATAGGACCTACCACCTAAGATATAGCATCATATACATGTCACTGTGAGGCAAACCCAACTATTGACTATAATACGCATTAACTACTGGGTACATTCACTAGTACATCCATGGTAACTGCATGGAAACAGGACTGTAAAATAAAGTGTTGCTTTTTACACAGTTATTACATAGGACCTACCACCTAAGATATAGCATCATATACATGTCACTGTGAGGCAAACCCAACTATTGACTATAATACGCATTAACTACTGGGTACATTCACTAGTACATCCATGGTACCTGCATGGATACAGGACTGTAAAATAAAGTGTTGCTTTTTACACAGTTATTACATAGGACCTACCACCTAAGATATAGCATCATATACATGTCACTGTGAGGCAAACCCAACTATTGACTATAATACGCATTAACTACTGGGTACATTCACTAGTACATCCATGGTAACTGCATGGAAACAGGACTGTAAAATAAAGTGTTGCTTTTTACACAGTTATTACATAGGACCTACCACCTAAGATATAGCATCATATACATGTCACTGTGAGGCAAACCCAACTATTGACTATAATACGCATTAACTACTGGGTACATTCACTAGTACATCCATGGTACCTGCATGGATACAGGACTGTAAAATAAAGTGTTGCTTTTTAAACAGTTATTAGGACCTACCACCTAAGATATAGCATCATATACATGTCACTGTGAGGCAAACCCAACCATTGACTATAATACGCATTAACTACTGGGTACATTCACTAGTACATCCATGGTAACTGCATGGAAACAGGACTGTAAAATAAAGTGTTGCTTTTTACACAGTTATTACATAGGACCTACCACCTAAGATATAGCATCATATACATGTCACTGTGAGGCAAACCCAACTATTGACTATAATACGCATTAACTACTGGGTACATTCACTAGTACATCCATGGTACCTGCATGGATACAGGACTGTAAAATAAAGTGTTGCTTTTTACACAGTTATTACATAGGACCTACCACCTAAGATATAGCATCATATACATGTCACTGTGAGGCAAACCCAACTATTGACTATAATACGCATTAACTACTGGGTACATTCACTAGTACATCCATGGTACCTGCATGGATACAGGACTGTAAAATAAAGTGTTGCTTTTTAAACAGTTATTACATAGGACCTACCACCTAAGATATAGCATCATATACATGTCACTGTGAGGCAAACCCAACTATTGACTATAATACGCATTAACTACTGGGTACATTCACTAGTACATCCATGGTAACTGCATGGAAACAGGACTGTAAAATAAAGTGTTGCTTTTTACACAGTTATTACATAGGACCTACCACCTAAGATATAGCATCATATACATGTCACTGTGAGGCAAACCCAACTATTGACTATAATACGCATTAACTACTGGGTACATTCACTAGTACATCCATGGTACCTGCATGGATACAGGACTGTAAAATAAAGTGTTGCTTTTTAAACAGTTATTACATAGGACCTACCACCTAAGATATAGCATCATATACATGTCACTGTGAGGCAAACCCAACTATTGACTATAATACGCATTAACTACTGGGTACATTCACTAGTACATCCATGGTACCTGCATGGATACAGGACTGTAAAATAAAGTGTTGCTTTTTACACAGTTATTACATAGGACCTACCACCTAAGATATAGCATCATATACATGTCACTGTGAGGCAAACCCAACTATTGACTATAATACGCATTAACTACTGGGTACATTCACTAGTACATCCATGGTACCTGCATGGATACAGGACTGTAAAATAAAGTGTTGCTTTTTAAACAGTTATTACATAGGACCTACCACCTAAGATATAGCATCATATACATGTCACTGTGAGGCAAACCCAACTATTGACTATAATACGCATTAACTACTGGGTACATTCACTAGTACATCCATGGTAACTGCATGGAAACAGGACTGTAAAATAAAGTGTTGCTTTTTACACAGTTATTACATAGGACCTACCACCTAAGATATAGCATCATATACATGTCACTGTGAGGCAAACCCAACTATTGACTATAATACGCATTAACTACTGGGTACATTCACTAGTACATCCATGGTAACTGCATGGAAACTGGACTGTAAAATAAAGTGTTGCTTTTTACACAGTTATTACATAGGACCTACCACCTAAGATATAGCATCATATACATGTCACTGTGAGGCAAACCCAACTATTGACTATAATACGCATTAACTACTGGGTACATTCACTAGTACTCCATGGTACCTGCATGGATACAGGACTGTAAAATAAAGTGTTGCTTTTTAAACAGTTATTACATAGGACCTACCACCTAAGATATAGCATCATATACATGTCACTGTGAGGCAAACCCAACTATTGACTATAATACGCATTAACTACTGGGTACAATCACTAGTACATCCATGGTAACTGCATGGAAACAGGACTGTAAAATAAAGTGTTGCTTTTTACACAGTTATTACATAGGACCTACCACCTAAGATATAGCATCATATACATGTCACTGTGAGGCAAACCCAACTATTGACTATAATACGCATTAACTACTGGGTACATTCACTAGTACATCCATGGTACCTGCATGGATACAGGACTGTAAAATAAAGTGTTGCTTTTTACACAGTTATTACATAGGACCTACCACCTAAGATATAGCATCATATACATGTCACTGTGAGGCAAACCCAACTATTGACTATAATACGCATTAACTACTGGGTACATTCACTAGTACATCCATGGTAACTGCATGGAAACAGGACTGTAAAATAAAGTGTTGCTTTTTACACAGTTATTACATAGGACCTACCACCTAAGATATAGCATCATATACATGTCACTGTGAGGCAAACCCAACTATTGACTATAATACGCATTAACTACTGGGTACATTCACTAGTACATCCATGGTACCTGCATGGATACAGGACTGTAAAATAAAGTGTTGCTTTTTAAACAGTTATTACATAGGACCTACCACCTAAGATATAGCATCATATACATGTCACTGTGAGGCAAACCCAACTATTGACTATAATACGCATTAACTACTGGGTACATTCACTAGTACATCCATGGTAACTGCATGGAAACAGGACTGTAAAATAAAGTGTTGCTTTTTACACAGTTATTACATAGGACCTACCACCTAAGATATAGCATCATATACATGTCACTGTGAGGCAAACCCAACTATTGACTATAATACGCATTAACTACTGGGTACATTCACTAGTACATCCATGGTAACTGCATGGAAACAGGACTGTAAAATAAAGTGTTGCTTTTTACACAGTTATTACATAGGACCTACCACCTAAGATATAGCATCATATACATGTCACTGTGAGGCAAACCCAACTATTGACTATAATACGCATTAACTACTGGGTACATTCACTAGTACATCCATGGTAACTGCATGGAAACAGGACTGTAAAATAAAGTGTTGCTTTTTACACAGTTATTACATAGGACCTACCACCTAAGATATAGCATCATATACATGTCACTGTGAGGCAAACCCAACTATTGACTATAATACGCATTAACTACTGGGTACATTCACTAGTACATCCATGGTAACTGCATGGAAACAGGACTGTAAAATAAAGTGTTGCTTTTTACACAGTTATTACATAGGACCTACCACCTAAGATATAGCATCATATACATGTCACTGTGAGGCAAACCCAACTATTGACTATAATACGCATTAACTACTGGGTACATTCACTAGTACATCCATGGTACCTGCATGGATACAGGACTGTAAAATAAAGTGTTGCTTTTTACACAGTTATTACATAGGACCTACCACCTAAGATATAGCATCATATACATGTCACTGTGAGGCAAACCCAACTATTGACTATAATACGCATTAACTACTGGGTACATTCACTAGTACATCCATGGTAACTGCATGGAAACAGGACTGTAAAATAAAGTGTTGCTTTTTACACAGTTATTACATAGGACCTACCACCTAAGATATAGCATCATATACATGTCACTGTGAGGCAAACCCAACTATTGACTATAATACGCATTAACTACTGGGTACATTCACTAGTACATCCATGGTACCTGCATGGATACAGGACTGTAAAATAAAGTGTTGCTTTTTACACAGTTATTACATAGGACCTACCACCTAAGATATAGCATCATATACATGTCACTGTGAGGCAAACCCAACTATTGACTATAATACGCATTAACTACTGGGTACATTCACTAGTACATCCATGGTAACTGCATGGAAACAGGACTGTAAAATAAAGTGTTGCTTTTTACACAGTTATTACATAGGACCTACCACCTAAGATATAGCATCATATACATGTCACTGTGAGGCAAACCCAACTATTGACTATAATACGCATTAACTACTGGGTACATTCACTAGTACATCCATGGTACCTGCATGGATACAGGACTGTAAAATAAAGTGTTGCTTTTTAAACAGTTATTAGGACCTACCACCTAAGATATAGCATCATATACATGTCACTGTGAGGCAAACCCAACCATTGACTATAATACGCATTAACTACTGGGTACATTCACTAGTACATCCATGGTAACTGCATGGAAACAGGACTGTAAAATAAAGGGTTGCTTTTTACACAGTTATTACATAGGACCTACCACCTAAGATATAGCATCATATACATGTCACTGTGAGGCAAACCCAACTATTGACTATAATACGCATTAACTACTGGGTACATTCACTAGTACATCCATGGTACCTGCATGGATACAGGACTGTAAAATAAAGTGTTGCTTTTTACACAGTTATTACATAGGACCTACCACCTAAGATATAGCATCATATACATGTCACTGTGAGGCAAACCCAACTATTGACTATAATACGCATTAACTACTGGGTACATTCACTAGTACATCCATGGTACCTGCATGGATACAGGACTGTAAAATAAAGTGTTGCTTTTTAAACAGTTATTACATAGGACCTACCACCTAAGATATAGCATCATATACATGTCACTGTGAGGCAAACCCAACTATTGACTATAATACGCATTAACTACTGGGTACATTCACTAGTACATCCATGGTAACTGCATGGAAACAGGACTGTAAAATAAAGTGTTGCTTTTTACACAGTTATTACATAGGACCTACCACCTAAGATATAGCATCATATACATGTCACTGTGATGCAAACCCAACTATTGACTATAATACGCATTAACTACTGGGTACATTCACTAGTACATCCATGGTACCTGCATGGATACAGGACTGTAAAATAAAGTGTTGCTTTTTAAACAGTTATTACATAGGACCTACCACCTAAGATATAGCATCATATACATGTCACTGTGAGGCAAACCCAACTATTGACTATAATACGCATTAACTACTGGGTACATTCACTAGTACATCCATGGTATCTGCATGGATACAGGACTGTAAAATAAAGTGTTGCTTTTTACACAGTTATTACATAGGACCTACCACCTAAGATATAGCATCATATACATGTCACTGTGAGGCAAACCCAACTATTGACTATAATACGCATTAACTACTGGGTACATTCACTAGTACATCCATGGTACCTGCATGGATACAGGACTGTAAAATAAAGTGTTGCTTTTTAAACAGTTATTACATAGGACCTACCACCTAAGATATAGCATCATATACATGTCACTGTGAGGCAAACCCAACTATTGACTATAATACGCATTAACTACTGGGTACATTCACTAGTACATCCATGGTAACTGCATGGAAACAGGACTGTAAAATAAAGTGTTGCTTTTTACACAGTTATTACATAGGACCTACCACCTAAGATATAGCATCATATACATGTCACTGTGAGGCAAACCCAACTATTGACTATAATACGCATTAACTACTGGGTACATTCACTAGTACATCCATGGTACCTGCATGGATACAGGACTGTAAAATAAAGTGTTGCTTTTTAAACAGTTATTAGGACCTACCACCTAAGATATAGCATCATATACATGTCACTGTGAGGCAAACCCAACCATTGACTATAATACGCATTAACTACTGGGTACATTCACTAGTACATCCATGGTAACTGCATGGAAACAGGACTGTAAAATAAAGTGTTGCTTTTTACACAGTTATTACATAGGACCTACCACCTAAGATATAGCATCATATACATGTCACTGTGAGGCAAACCCAACTATTGACTATAATACGCATTAACTACTGGGTACATTCACTAGTACATCCATGGTACCTGCATGGATACAGGACTGTAAAATAAAGTGTTGCTTTTTACACAGTTATTACATAGGACCTACCACCTAAGATATAGCATCATATACATGTCACTGTGAGGCAAACCCAACTATTGACTATAATACGCATTAACTACTGGGTACATTCACTAGTACATCCATGGTACCTGCATGGATACAGGACTGTAAAATAAAGTGTTGCTTTTTAAACAGTTATTACATAGGACCTACCACCTAAGATATAGCATCATATACATGTCACTGTGAGGCAAACCCAACTATTGACTATAATACGCATTAACTACTGGGTACATTCACTAGTACATCCATGGTAACTGCATGGAAACAGGACTGTAAAATAAAGTGTTGCTTTTTACACAGTTATTACATAGGACCTACCACCTAAGATATAGCATCATATACATGTCACTGTGAGGCAAACCCAACTATTGACTATAATACGCATTAACTACTGGGTACATTCACTAGTACATCCATGGTATCTGCATGGATACAGGACTGTAAAATAAAGTGTTGCTTTTTACACAGTTATTACATAGGACCTACCACCTAAGATATAGCATCATATACATGTCACTGTGAGGCAAACCCAACTATTGACTATAATACGCATTAACTACTGGGTACATTCACTAGTACATCCATGGTACCTGCATGGATACAGGACTGTAAAATAAAGTGTTGCTTTTTAAACAGTTATTACATAGGACCTACCACCTAAGATATAGCATCATATACATGTCACTGTGAGGCAAACCCAACTATTGACTATAATACGCATTAACTACTGGGTACATTCACTAGTACATCCATGGTAACTGCATGGAAACAGGACTGTAAAATAAAGTGTTGCTTTTTACACAGTTATTACATAGGACCTACCACCTAAGATATAGCATCATATACATGTCACTGTGAGGCAAACCCAACTATTGACTATAATACGCATTAACTACTGGGTACATTCACTAGTACATCCATGGTAACTGCATGGATACAGGACTGTAAAATAAAGTGTTGCTTTTTAAACAGTTATTACATAGGACCTACCACCTAAGATATAGCATCATATACATGTCACTGTGAGGCAAACCCAACTATTGACTATAATACGCATTAACTACTGGGTACATTCACTAGTACATCCATGGTAACTGCATGGAAACTGGACTGTAAAATAAAGTGTTGCTTTTTACACAGTTATTACATAGAACCTACCACCTAAGATATAGCATCATATACATGTCACTGTGAGGCAAACCCAACTATTGACTATAATACGCATTAACTACTGGGTACATTCACTAGTACTCCATGGTACCTGCATGGATACAGGACTGTAAAATAAAGTGTTGCTTTTTAAACAGTTATTACATAGGACCTACCACCTAAGATATAGCATCATATACATGTCACTGTGAGGCAAACCCAACTATTGACTATAATACGCATTAACTACTGGGTACAATCACTAGTACATCCATGGTAACTGCATGGAAACAGGACTGTAAAATAAAGTGTTGCTTTTTACACAGTTATTACATAGGACCTACCACCTAAGATATAGCATCATATACATGTCACTGTGAGGCAAACCCAACTATTGACTATAATACGCATTAACTACTGGGTACATTCACTAGTACATCCATGGTACCTGCATGGATACAGGACTGTAAAATAAAGTGTTGCTTTTTACACAGTTATTACATAGGACCTACCACCTAAGATATAGCATCATATACATGTCACTGTGAGGCAAACCCAACTATTGACTATAATACGCATTAACTACTGGGTACATTCACTAGTACATCCATGGTAACTGCATGGAAACAGGACTGTAAAATAAAGTGTTGCTTTTTACACAGTTATTACATAGGACCTACCACCTAAGATATAGCATCATATACATGTCACTGTGAGGCAAACCCAACTATTGACTATAATACGCATTAACTACTGGGTACATTCACTAGTACATCCATGGTACCTGCATGGATACAGGACTGTAAAATAAAGTGTTGCTTTTTAAACAGTTATTAGGACCTACCACCTAAGATATAGCATCATATACATGTCACTGTGAGGCAAACCCAACCATTGACTATAATACGCATTAACTACTGGGTACATTCACTAGTACATCCATGGTAACTGCATGGAAACAGGACTGTAAAATAAAGTGTTGCTTTTTACACAGTTATTACATAGGACCTACCACCTAAGATATAGCATCATATACATGTCACTGTGAGGCAAACCCAACTATTGACTATAATACGCATTAACTACTGGGTACATTCACTAGTACATCCATGGTAACTGCATGGAAACTGGACTGTAACATAAAGTGTTGCTTTTTACACAGTTATTACATAGGACCTATCACCTAAGATATAGCATCATATACATGTCACTGTGAGGCAAACCCAACTATTGACTATAATACGCATTAACTACTGGGTACATTCACTAGTACATCCATGGTAACTGCATGGAAACAGGACTGTAAAATAAAGTGTTGCTTTTTACACAGTTATTACATAGGACCTACCACCTAAGATATAGCATCATATACATGTCACTGTGAGGCAAACCCAACTATTGACTATAATACGCATTAACTACTGGGTACATTCACTAGTACATCCATGGTACCTGCATGGATACAGGACTGTAAAATAAAGTGTTGCTTTTTAAACAGTTATTAGGACCTACCACCTAAGATATAGCATCATATACATGTCACTGTGAGGCAAACCCAACCATTGACTATAATACGCATTAACTACTGGGTACATTCACTAGTACATCCATGGTAACTGCATGGAAACAGGACTGTAAAATAAAGTGTTGCTTTTTACACAGTTATTACATAGGACCTACCACCTAAGATATAGCATCATATACATGTCACTGTGAGGCAAACCCAACTATTGACTATAATACGCATTAACTACTGGGTACATTCACTAGTACATCCATGGTAACTGCATGGAAACTGGACTGTAAAATAAAGTGTTGCTTTTTACACAGTTATTACATAGGACCTACCACCTAAGATATAGCATCATATACATGTCACTGTGAGGCAAACCCAACTATTGACTATCATATGCATTAACTACTGGGTACATTCACTAGTACACACTTATTGTGTATATACAATTTTTAAGTACAGAAGTGTTTGATATTAGTTATCATATATGTACACTATAAATATCTGTCATTTACCCTAACTTGCCTGTAAATACTAAATACTTATATTGTACATTTATTTGTAAGTACAGTAATGTTCCCGTTAGTTACAGTATACCTACACTATAAGTATGTATCTGTTATTACCCAGTACTTTTACTACTCTAGATTTACATAATAACTACCAAGTATGTACCACTGGTAAGTACAGTAATGATACCAATTAATTACCATGTAGATACCTAAAAGTAAGTACCACACATTTGTCGGTAAGTACAACTTATTTACCATATATGTACAAGGTAAGTACACGTACTGTAAAATAAAGTGGGTAATGTATAAAAGAGAGTTCTATGTTAAGTTAATGTCAGTTGTTGAAAAAACACCTAGGAGAAAAAAATCTTAATTTTATTAGGAGGAAAACGTCCTATGGAGAAAAAACCCTTGAGAGATAACCTGACATAGCTGATTCTATAGAGGATATACTATATACACTCACCAAAAGGATTATTAGGAACACCATACTAATACTGTGTTTGACCCCCTTTCGCCTTCAGAACTGCCTTAATTCTATGTGGCATTGATTCAACAAGGTGCTGAAAGCGTTCTTTAGAAATGTTGGCCCATATTGAAAGGATATCATCTTGCAGTTGATGGAGATTTGTGGGATGCACATCCAGGGCACAAAGCTCCCGTTCCACTATTTTAGTACAGGGAACTCATTGTCATGTTCAAGAAACCAATTTGAAATGATTCGACCTTTGTTACATGGTGCATTATCCTGCTAGAAGTACCCATCAGTATGGGTACATGGTGGTCATAAAGGTATGGACATGGTCAGAAACAATGCTCAGGTAGGCCATGGCATTTAAACGATGCCCAATTGGCACTAAGGAGCCTAAAGTGTGCCAAGAAAACATCCCCCACACCATTACACCACCACCACCACCCTGCACAGTGATAACAAGGCATGATGGATCCATGTTCTCATTCTGTTTACGCCAAATTCTGACTCTACCATCAACAGAAATCGAGACTCATCAGACCAGGCAACATTTTTTCAGTCTTCAACTGTCCAATTTTGGTGAGCTTGTGCAAATTGTAGCCTCTTTTTTCTATTTGTATTGTAGATGAGTGGTACCCAGTGGGGTGTTCTGCTGTTGTAGACTGTCCGCCTCAAGGTTGTGCGTGTTGTGGCTTCACAAATGCTTTGCTGCATACCTCGGTTGTAACGAGTGGTTATTTCAGTCAAAGTTGCTCGTCTATCAGCTTGAATCAGTTGGTCCATTCTCCTCTGACCTCTAGCATCAACAAGGCATTTTCGCCCACATGACTGCCGCATACTGGATGTTTTTCCCTTTTCACACCATTCTTTGTGAACCCTAGAAATGGTTGTGCCTTAAAATCCCAGTAACTGAGCAGATTGTGAAATACTCAGACCTGCCTGTCTGGCACCAACAACCATGCCACGCTCAAATCTGCTTAAATCACCTTTCTTTCCCATTCTGACATTCAATTTGGAGTTCAGGAGATTGTCTTGACCAGGACCACACCCCTAAATGAATTGAAGCAACTGCCATGTGATTGGTTGATTATATAATTGCATTCATGAGAAATTGAACTGGTGTTCCTAATAATCCTTTAGGTGAGTGTATTAGATACTATATTAAAAAATTGTAATATGAATATTTAGTATAAATGGGAAGTGGGCGGTGGTCCCTAGGCAGACAATAAATGGCTGGGCATTCTGTTGAAGGAAGGCCAGTAGATCAGTGGTGTGATGAGCTTCACGGCAGCAGGAACTGGGTCTGTTAGTCTCAGTGTTCTCGGGTTCGAGGATGAGACAGGGAAAGAGAAACAAAATCCTATTAGGATTTTGACCTATTGACCAAATTTACTAACAGCGCAAACACATTTTTTTGCCGTTAAAAATCTACTGTCAGGATTGATTTATTTACCAAAGACACACAGTGAAAAACGGTGTGGACGCAGTTGTTTCGCTTGTTAAGGGCATTTATCTTGCATTTAGGATGTTCAGTATTTTTAGCAGATGAAAAGACAAAGATGAATAAACACGTTTTTTCTGTGAACCTTCAGGACTTTCGTGAGATGCCTTGTATTGAGGCTTTGTTTGGCTTTCCTTCACAGCTGAGAAAATGGCTGTTAGGAAACTTGCAACCTTAGGTCAACTTCTGCAATATCACACAATTCATAAATATAGCGCAGCTCTGGAGGTGTGAAGGCGGCCGTCCGATACGAATGTTTCAGTGAGAAACTGAGCGCGTGTGCTTTTATTTTTAGCTCTGTCCTGCTGTTTTCTCCTGTCTGTCTCCACCTGTTTTGCAGAAAGGGAAAAATGGGAATGACACCTTCCGTGTTTCCTCTACTCAAGATCAAGTGTGAGATTTCATGTATGTTGTCTCATATCTCTTTATGGCTTTGTCTTCAACACAGGCTTCTCCGGCAGCGTTGGCTAAAAGTGTTCTGGCTGAGGTTCCCAATCAAGTAGTGGATTATTACAACGGAAAAGGCATCAAGCCCAAATGCATGTCGGACTATGAGTCTTCCAGGGCTTTCAGTCCCTGAGCTACGCACAGCCATAGAGCATCTTCGGAGACTCGTGAGAGTCTGCTTTTGTTTTCAACAACTTCATTGATCATTTCTTGCTTGCAGCAACAGTATAGGTATTGACAAGCAGGTCTGTCCTTGTTTTAGTTAAGTTTACCTTGACCAGTCTTCAGAATTTCTTTTTGTTTTTCACAAAAGAAAAGTTAGGTTTCAAATGATATGTGGGTGAGAGAATGATGACAGGTTTTTTATTATGGGTGAATAATTCCTTCACACTTACATTTATACATTAAGCAGATGCTTTATTACATTGCACCTTCAAACAAACAAATCTGCCAGCACCTTTAGGTCTACTGTCACATGCTCTGTGTAAATAAGAGGGAAGCCTGAAAAATTAAAACATGCAACTGTGGATTAGTCTTCCTTTAGATTCAGATGTCAGACATGCATTTGTTGGAGCTTTTAATGCTCTTTCCTTACTACTTAATTTTTTTTTTGGCTGACAAGCTATACAAGGGCTATATAGTCCAATATAGCATAATATTCTTATGTGATAGTTTAGGAGGGAAGTGATTTGGTTACTGGCCTGCATGACCATTGCTCACTAGTCAGTGATGTTAGTCCTATGTAATCCAAAGTGCAACCATTTAATTATTGGTTTATTTATTTTCCTATTTATATTAATAATTTTATCTAATAAACTTCATTTTGACGTGAGGCCTTTACAACTACAAATGTTACATAAATTTAAATCTACATAAATTTAAGTGTACTGTATATAAAGTATATAAATATTTATTTGAAAGCATGCTAAATGGACTCATTTTTGTGAATACATATTTAGGAATTGTTTTTCTACAGATTTCATGCCATTTGTTTTTCAAACTTTCTTAGTATAAACAACAAAATCTTTCAAATGTTTAGAAATAGATGTTCCTGGTGCTGTATTAGACATCTTTCTCTCTAACTTAATTCCTTACCTTTCTCTTCTCATAATCTCACTGTTTGAAGTGTACATGAATGAGTGCGCGTGCGTGCGTGTGTGTGCTTACAACAGAAATCGGGACTGTATTTTGCATGTTGCCAATAAAGCAAGTTTCCCAATTTTATGTTAGGACTTTGCTGTTGTTGTGTTTAATCAAATTATACAACATTGATTGTTGAATGCACTAGCTCAGCATTGCTTACTAAGCCATTCAAAGGTACTAAAACGCATGCAGGTCTCTTACGAACAGTAATATTGATCAAGAGGGTCTTTTTTACAGTACTACTAAATGCAAAATGCAAAATTTATTACAAGGATGTTTTAATGTAGAGGCTTCGATCGCACCTCTAGGACTACATTTCTCAAGGTCTTTTGATGCCTTGTGAGTCAGAGGAATCTTTGAAGTTTAAATAGACAAACCTGCACACACACACACACTTCTCTTCACAAATGCACACAGCCTTTCAATTAGCTCCTACATGTATAATTAAACACTTAGATCAACAGGACATAACCGGGGATATCAAGAGAAAGAGAGATTATCTCCTTCACCTTTATCACATCCACCCTTACTATAAACAACCTACAGTAAATAAAGAGAGGCAGAAATTTAAAGTTAAATATCTTGTACAGACACATCATTTTGATGAGGACCCCAGACAGAATATTTATATTTTATTATTATTAATTTTATATCCTTATTATTTATTAATATTTACATACAGTGAGGAAAATACGTATTTGAACACCCTGCTATTTTGCAAGTTCTCCCACTTAGAAATCATGGAGTGGTCTGAAATTGTCATTGTAGATGCATGTCCACTGTGAGAGACATAATCTAACAAAAATCCAGAAATCACAATGTAAAAAGTGTCTTTGGACAGCTCTTTGGTCTTGGCCATGTTAGTAGTTGGATTCTTACTGATTGTATGGGGTGGACATGTGTCTTTATGCAGCGAACAACCTCAAACAGGTGCATCTAATTTAGGATAATAAATAAAATGGAGGTATATATTTTAGACTAAGGTCTTTAAGGGTCAGAATTCTAGCTGATAGACAGGTGTTCAAATTGTTATTTGTAGCTGTATCATACAAATAAATAGTTAAAAAATCAGATTATGTCTCTCACAGTGGACATGCACCTACAGTACGATGACAATTTCAGACCCCTCCATGATTTCTAAGTGGGAAAACTTGAAAAATAGCAGGGTGTTTAAATACTTATTTTCCTCACTGTACATATTTGTGTTACTATATAGTTATCAAAATATACTACCGGACAAAAGTTTGCAATAATATACTCATTTTTCTTTTTCTTTTTTTTTATTACAGAATATAAGATCATCAAAAACTAAGGCAATCACAAATGTAACTGTGGGAATTATGTTGTAAGCTTGTGACTAAAATTACAAAATAAAATCCAAGATAAAATATTGCAGTGTAGTTTGTCTAGAATTTGCAAAATCATACTCATGGCATTTTATGAAAAAGCTTCTTGAATTTAAAAAAATAAGAGTTCACATTTATTGTGGGCTCTTATTAGCTGCTTTATCTTAAAAATATATTATTTTAAAATATATAATTATATTATTTCTTTAATGAAAGCTAAATGTTTATGTTTGGTACAAGTATATTTTTGTCCACAAATTTCAAACATTTAAGCATACAAGATTAAAAAAAAATGGGTTAAGCGATTCCAAACTTTTGACTGGTGTGTTCATAAAGCAATTTTCAAAGGGCCAATTGCCCCAACAAAAAGTAATCCAGTAGGCTTTAAGTTTAACTGTTGAAATGTATTTAATCACATCATATTTTAAAAGATAACAGCATTAACACAAAAGGAGATATGGTAACACTTGAAGGGGTGTTCATAAGACTGACATTACTACTTCATAATCATGACATGAACATGAAGGAGATTTTATGCACTTTTATGACAACTGTCTTTAAGTGTCATTTGTTCAATAATGTCATTTTTAATGCAAAGATGGCATTGTTTGAATTGTCTTTGTTATGACAACTTGACATAAACCAATACATCATAACTTGTCATAAATCTGTCATAAACATGACATAGCAGAATAATTATATCAAACTTATGAAACTACCTAGCTTTATGGTTTAACATAACATTAAACTGTCATTTAAATGTCATTAAGTTGTAATACTACGTCAAATAATTTTAAATATCTTAACAAAATGCCACAGCACGTCAAAACATTATGCATAACTTTATGTATGTACACAATACATAAAAAATATAACAACTAACAGAACTTGTTCTTCCTCACACAGAGGGTTCTGAAATTTTCTGACATAGAAGAAGAAAGTAACAAAACCATTAAATTAATTAATTAAATGTAATTAACTGTTTTCCAGTGATATGGACCCAACACTGCATGGCTTAACCCATTACTGTACTGTTTTCATTTAATTTTAGGTGAATCGATCTCCAATTGCAATATATATATATATATATATATATATATATATATATATATATATATATATATATATATATATATATATATATATATATATATATATATATAATTATAATTATTGTTATTATTGAATGATTGATTTTATTTGTTAAACTTTAAAAAATAACATTATGAACTTATGAAGAATATTCATTATGTTGTTCTAAAACTATTTGACAGAGTATTAACACTTAATGACATTTTAATGACAAATTCAATTTGTTTCACTGGTATAAAGTGGTCAGTTATGTTGTCTTGGTAATGTCAAGTTGTCATGACAAGTTATAATGTATTTGGTTAATGTCAAGTTGTCATAACAATGACATATCAAACAATGTAATTTTTGCATTAAAAATGACATAATTAAATGAATGACACTTAATGACAGTTGTCATAAACGTGCATAAAATCTCCTCCATGTTCATAGCACGTGTCAACCCCCCTTCAAGTAAAGCGTTACCGAAGATATTTTGAGAAATGTCAAGTAGTGTCTGTAGTGTTTTTCTCTTTACATTGGAGGTCAATGGGATGTTGTGTGTGTGTTCTGAAGAAGTCATACATGTTTGGAATGAGATTTAGAGAGTAACAAAATAATTTTTATTTATGGGTCAACTATCTCTCTAAACAATATAATTATATTAATGTAAATTATACAACATATTAAAAGTAGCCTTAAAGTACAAAAATTAATACACAGATTGCACTTTAAAAAAAATTCAGATTGAATATGTTTTAATAACAGTCAGGTTCCTGTGCTGCTAAAGCTGCATACTGTACCACCACACAAATCCTTCCTCCAGTTATAACTGCTGTATGGCTGAAACCTCCTGCAGTGGTCAGTTTGACCTGATGTCTGGAAGGAAATCCCTCATGCTGCTAAAATATGTACATACTAAATGCCCCTCGGCACCTGAGGTGAAACCTCTAATGCTAGTGGCAGCTATGAGAATAGATTCAGCAGCTGGAGAAATAATCATCATCTGGCATGGTGGTTGGTGTAAAGAAAGTACAGGAATACTGTGGCATCTGCAGGGCAGTTGTGACAGCTGGCAGGGTAAAGGGGCAGCTGAATTGTTACTAGAGCTCAGGTGATGAGGTCTTCAAAAGCAGCCAGGCGATGTTAGGGAGGCCCTATTCAAACCTGTCTTCTACAATCTGTGTTTTCCCTGCTGAAAAAACAATAAAACCATTACAGAAAATTTTGATGGTTTTATTGGGAATTTTATTGGTTCTAATGGAATATATGGGCCAATGTGTATTGTTTTTAGTTGGTCTCTATGGTATGGGGATTGGTTCTAATGGAATATGGCCCAAAATTCAATTCAATTCAATTTTATTTATATAGCGCTTTTCACAAAAGTAAATTGTTTCAAAGCAGCTTTACATAAATAGAAGCAGTGAAAAGCACAGAAAAACGACAGATAGCACAACAAAATACCTGATAGCATGAGCAGTTAAATTTGCTGCGGCTATGACTCAATATTATAAGTGCACGTATTACTAAAGTAACGTCTAGAAGAGGAAGCTAAGTAAAGCCCAAAAAGGCTGCCTCCCCGGGGTGAAAAACCCCCTAGGAGAAACCCCCCCCCCCCCCGGGCTTTTATCCGAGGAAAAATAAGTCCTAGCAGGGAAAAACCCTTGGGAGAACGGATAAGGAGATTTAGCGGAGATTAAGCGGGTTCTGCCGGTGATCGTTGGTCAGGCATCAGCTGGGCATCACGTTGAAGGACGGCCAGTAGATCAGAGGTGTGCCGACTTTCACATCTACCGGGACTGGGTCTGTTTAGGGTCGAGGACGAGACAGGGAGAGAAAAACAAAATCGTATTAGCGTAGCAGCCGTTCATATGTATTGAAGTGTCACACAGTGATGTGGTTTAACTCAGCTTAGTTCCAGACAGACTAACTATTGCGGCATAATTATATTATCCACAGTTGAGGATTTAGCAAATTGGGGGCCCAATGCGAGGGTATATATGGTAAATAAGGGTCATATTTACCCGTTTGACTAAGGCCGGAAGCCCCACTGTCGTCGTTAATGCAGGTTCAGTGGCAAACGGGTATGTATGGCATACTATTCACAAGACACACGAAAGCGCGAAAAACGCAACCCGACCATACATACCAACCCGTTTGACTAAGGCTGGAGGCCCCACTGTCGTCGTTAATGCAGGTTCAGTGGCAAACGGGTCTGTATGGCATACTATTCACAAAACTTACGATAGCGCCAAAATCGCAACCCGACCATACGTGCCAAACCGTTTGACTAAGGCTGGAGGCCCCACTGTCGTCGTTAATGCAGGTTCAGTGGCAAACGGGTCTATATTGTATACCATTTACAGGACCAGGCGAAAACGCCAAAACATCGCAACCCGACCATACGTGCTAACCCGTTTGACTAAGGCCGGAAGCCCCACTGTCGTCGTTAATGCAGGTTCAGTGGCAAACGGGTATGTATGGCATACTATTCACAAGACACACGAAAGCGCGAAAAACGCAACCCGACCATACATACCAACCCGTTTGACTAAGGCTGGAGGCCCCACTGTCGTCGTTAATGCAGGTTCAGTGGCAAACGGGTCGGTATGGCATACTCACAAGACACACGAAAGCACCAAAATCGCAACCCAACCATACGTGCCAAACTGTTTGACTAAGGCCTGGAAGCCCCACTGTCGTCGTTAATGCAGGTTCAGTGACAAACGGTGGCAAACTAATTAATGCAATTCACTACAGTGTAGTGGTTTTAATGGTTCCTATTGGTATTTTAATGGAAACCTTTAGAATTTTCTGTAATGGTTTTATTGTTTTTTTCAGCAGGGTTCCATTCTGATTAGATTTCCTCAAAAATAAAAAAATAAAAATCTGTAAAAAAGTTTGATTGATCTGAATTAGACAAATGTTTAATTTTTGAAACCATGTTTAATGATTAATTTTATGTTTAATTAAAAAGACTGATATAATTACGCAGCATATAATAAAGATTACTGTTAAAATCTTTATCAAGGGAAATAAACTATTATAATATCAACCCGAGGGCTTTAATTTCAAGGGGAACTAATTTCAACTGCGTTTCACTGAGAGGAACGGACATTTTTATGTGTTACACCGGAAGTGAAAGGAATGACATTCTTCAACAGGACAAACACGAGACTGTCATGTCTGCCACAATGATGCTGTCTTGCTGAATGCATTGACAGGTAGTTTATTGGATTATATCGTTATTGTAAATAATAAAGATGACAGCGTTCACGTGTCGATTTATCAGACTAACTGATTCTCTGCTAAGAGCAACGCCAGTGCTCATTTGCCGAACTGGAGCACCACTGAAGAGGTATTTCACTAGTTTTACTCTATATGTTAAACCTTTATCTTACATAACGTTATATTTTTTTTTTTTAAAGCACGATGTGCATATTATTATTGTTTACTTAAGTAAAAGTATTTTTAGGTTATCTCATTTGAACTGATGTTGTGGCCAGTAATATAGGTTAGTTTGTGCAAGACTGCATATTATTTAATCTCAACCTTTCTGATTTTCAAGATCCACAAACATTTTAAAAGCCCATATAGCCTATAAAATGCCAATAAAATGTTAGGAAGATCCATATTCGTAACATTAATAAATATATTAACATTTAGTTGTGATAGCTTCTTTTAATGCTGGATTTGTCTTAAATAATTTTAAGTAATTTTGAGGCTCCACTGGTGTCAGACAGTTCCCATTCTGCATCTGTCTGTTTTTTGTCTTTAGTAGAGCTCCTGTTGTTCATTGTGTAAGGACACATCAGACAGATACCTGGTGGGATGAGCACCTCACAGAAGATAATGCTTCTTTCCTAAAAAAGACTTTCGGGGAGGAATACAGACAACAGGTTACAGACAAACTCAATCCGCTCAAGGACGAGCCCTGGCCCAGGCATGAGTGGGTGGAAGGTGGGTCACACCAGTGCTGTTTAAAGTGGCATCCTACCATATTTTTGGTGGGGATGTATGCACCTCCCATGTGATGAAAACGTGAAGTATACACTAGGGCTGGGCAAAAAAAATTGATTTTTCGATTAATCGTTTTTAAAAACGTGGCCGATTAAAAATCGATTCTCAAAGAGCAGAATTGATTTTTTTCCTATTTATTTCCGCAAACATTGAACGGAGGAATGGAAGCATTTTAGATTTCACAAGCAAGACGTGTTGTGGCTTTTAATTTCTTTTTATGAATTACCCATTTGTAAACTGCTGTTCACTGTTCTTTTTTATTAATATAGAATGTGTATTAAATCTATATTCATTGAGTTGAATCGAGAATCGAGTATAAAAACCTATTTGAGAACCGGAATCGAAAATTTAATCGAGAATCGTAATCGAATCGATTTGATAGCTTGTAAATCGAAATCGAATCGATCTGGAACATCTGAATCGATACCAGCCTAGTATACACTAAGGCCAAAAGCCAACTCTATCCTAGAGTGTCCCATAATCTTCTGCAACTTGATGTTCCAGTGTAAAAAAGAAACCAGATGCAGAATAATAAACATCTTGGTTTATTATTAAATCAATCTGCCAGACGTAAAGACATTTATACAGAAAATTAAATGAAGAATGTGAACAAAAGGGTAGTGCAGAACAAATGATTCTTATTGTATAATGCATGCAGTTTTACAGACAATTTTGGGACTATAATGTATGCTTGATCTTGGGGTTGTGTTAAAGGAGCATTTCACCCATAGAAACATTAATCTTTATTGAAAGTGTGTTATATTTGTAGGTGAAATGTAACATACATTTAGAATTTGGTGCCTATTTGACCGAGAAAAGGGGTGTTTGTAGTCTCACTCCCTCAACAAAGATATTGGACTTCCTTCTTTCAATGATGCAAAATGATGATTTTTACATCATTGAAAGAAGGAAGTGCAACACTGAAATCTGTATTTCTCCTGTCTCAGCGGCAACTGAGAAAATTATGCATGACCATTCAAAAACATGTCTGGGGTTCTAACTATACAAAGCTTAATGCAAATGGGTGAAGTGTCCCTTTAAGTGCACAAGACTGAATAATCTCCATCTCCTCAGGGAGTCGGAGAGTTGGCCTTGTGGCTATTAAACTTGGAATGATGCCTGTGTGGACCAAATCTGGAGAGAGGCACGTGGTCACCATGTTGCAGGTGGAGATACTCATGTTCATTTCACTGTAGTCTCCAAGTAATTCTCAAATAAAGTTGACATGTTACTCTTATGTTTAACTTATGAATGGTTTACTTATAGTTGTTTGTTCTGCAAATCTGAAAACCCATGCTTTCTCTTTCACAGGTAGAGGATTGTCATGTAGTTAAACACCTGTCTAAAGAAGACTTTGACGGGCGCACAGCGGCTCTAATCGTTGGAGGAAAAAACGTCTCTCCATTTCATGTGCGTAAGAATATCTCGACAGTCTCTCCTCGTAACAAGCCTCTCGTTCATTCACCCTTCCTGAGATCCTTGACCTCTCTAAGGTGGACCAGGATAATAGATTCAAGCTCTTCTGCTTCAGTGGATAGGGAGGATAATGAAAACTAAAGAGCTTCTATAGAGAAATTACTGAGCCCTCAGTAGATGTAGAGGTGACCTTTTATGTGTAAGAGAGTGTGTGAACACATTACAGAAATTCAAAATGGGAAGCCAAGTCTTCTTGTCCTCTGAGAAACTTTTCCTATTTATTTCTCCTGTTCCTCTTCTTTCATCCTCTCTCTCTCTCGGTCTTCTTTGCACTCAATTTTTTGGTTAAGCGCTTGTTACTTGAAAAGAAAAGGGTTGCAGGGTTGAAGAGGAGAGAGAAAGGAGGTTAACACAAGGAAGTTTAGGCCCAGTTGATTGACAGCAAATTCAATACTGTGTTGTCACAATCATGCTGTATTATTCTGTGCAGTTTTCTGGAGAAAACAACTTGGATCATTGTCACTCTTTTGTGTGTGCGTGCGCGTGTGCGTGCTTGCGTGCGTGGTGTGTGCGTGTGTGAGTGTGTTGACAGCTGACATGAAGTGCAGCTTAAGTGTAATTGTCAAATTTCCTGATCTTCAGTCCCAGATTGGATTCAATCAATCAACTCTCAAAACACTGCAGAAACGTTTTATTCTCTGTGCAATCGTTGACTTTTTGCGTTTTCATTTTTTAAAGATTAGGATTATAAGGTAGTAGATGACCTGACATAACTATAAGTCAATCTGTCTTTCTCTCAGAGGACAGAAGAATATTTAGAGATTTTCCGGAATGCAGGAATTCCCCCTAAACAGAAGGTCACCACATTCTGTGTGACGGACAACGCTATCCTCAAACCAGGTTCCCTCGCCTTTCAGAACTTTTATTGAAGATTTTCCAGCATCATATAATAATGACAAATGTGCATAAATTCTGTGGCACTTATTTTATTGAAGTTTTCTGTTTGTTTCTCTAGGAACTCCTCTTTATGCAGCTCACTTCCGTCCAGGCCAATATGTGGACATAACAGCCAAAACGTGAGTCTTATATGTACAGCATGATAAAAAGATCCTGGAATGATTCGAAACATCCCTATCCTTAACATATTTTTTCTATTATTTGATCTTTAAATTATATCCGAAAGTTTTGTGAAAACCAAGGAGCGACTTAAAGGGACACTCCACTTTTTTTGAAAATATATGTTAATTTTTCAGCTCCCCGAGAGTTAAACATTTGATTTTTAACGTTTTGGAATCCATTCAGCTGATCTCCGGGTCTGGTGCCCCAGCACTTTTAGCATAGCTTAGCACAATCCATTGAATCTGATTAGACCATTAGCATCGTGCCAAAAAATAACCAGAGAGTTTCTATTTAAACTTGACTCTTCTGTAGTTGTATCGTGTACTAAGACTGACAATTACTAAGACAGAAAATTAAAAGTTTGGATTTTCTAGGCAGATATGGCTAGGAACTATACTCTCATTCTGGCATAATAATCAAGAACTTTGTTGCTGTAACATGGCTGCAGCTGGCATAGTGATATTGCACACTGCCCGAAAATAGTTCCCTTGGTTACTTTTAATAGCAGGGGATTATTTTCAGGCACTGTGTAATATCACTACGCCTGCTGCCGCCATGTTACAGCAGCGAAGTCCTTTCTGTCAGTCTTAGTATACAATGTAACTACAGAAGAGTCAAGTTTTAAAATATGGAAAATCTTTGGTTATTTTTTAGCGTGATGCTAATGGTCTAATCAGATTGAATGAATTGTGCTAAGCTATGATAGAAGTGCTAGCGCCAGACCTGGAGATCAGCTGAATGGATACCAAAATGGCATGAATCAAATATTAAACTCTAGGGGAGCTGGAAATGAGCATATTTTCAAAAAAGTTGAATATCACTTCAAGTGTTTCAGAATGAAAAGCATGTTTCAGCTGCCTTAATTTAAAAACATCCTGTACTGACATATCCTAACATATCAGTACCATTGTTTTGTCTCAAGATGCGCACCAGTATTGTGTTGTAGGGTTTGTTTGAAAAAATTACTTAAATTCTTAAAGGTCTAGTCCTGGATTTATCTAACCCCTATGTTTTAATGACAAACATTTTGTTTTTTGTAGTATTGGAAAGGGTTTTCAGGGTGTGATGAAGCGCTGGGGGTTCAAAGGTCAACCTGCTTCCCATGGACAAACTAAGACGCATAGGAGACCAGGCTCCCTGGGACCGGGAGGGGTGAGTGCCTGTGTTTATTTCTGCAGTTGTTCAGTGTATATTGCAGACTCATTCCTGCTCTAGCAAATGTGTTTTTTCCCTGTGGAGTTTTCTGCGTGAATATCTAGGCAACAAAGTAGGTTGTAGTTCGGTCCACGCTATGAATTCATAAAATGTCTTTTCGAGACCACAAAGTGCAGTCTGTCCTTACCACTGTACATATGCTGGTATACTTAAAACACTTTGTGAAGTTTCATGTCAATCATTTCATGTAACTCCAGTCCAGTATGGTCTCTCAAGAGACCTTTGCTCTGCAGGTTTAAGGGATGCTGTTAAGTGTCGGCATCCCTTTGAATGGTTAATGGCTGAGGATGGATGGGTCAAGTAACTTGTCTTTACTCTCAGGACCCAGCCAAGGTTTTCAAGGGAAAGAAGATGCCAGGCAGGATGGGAAACATTTACGACACCGCTCACGGCCTAAAGGTACAACTGAATGCACAAGCATCTCAAACTGCAAACTAAGTTTCAGTATCGAAATCCATTAATTGTCCATTTGCATATAAATATGTCATAGTATCTCAGTAGGATGATTTGTTTATTTAATGTGTCCATTGTGTATGCCACCCCACGCGTTCTCCTCCTTGATTCTGCATTGCAGTGCACTTTGCGGTTTTAACACTGCATTGCAGATTTTGCTACGTTTATTTCATTAAGATGTATATTGTAGACAGTAAGCACAATTTTAAAGCCCACCTGGGCCATATTATGTACTTAAAGGCAAGGTGTGCTGAGTAAACATGTTTTATAAAGTCACCTGGTGTCATGATGATGATGATGCATTGGCCAGATAGTGTGCGAGTATCTGAAAGCTCACAGAGTTCTTTCCCTCGGCAGGTATGGAGAGTGAACACCAAATATAACGTCCTGTATGTCAATGGATCTGTACCCGGCCACCGCAACTGTATGGTTAAGGTAGATCACGCACAGATAGTTTCACAATTATGCAAAGTCTTAAGTATGTCACTCAAGTAGACTTGGTGTAGGCGAAGAACGTCATCATCAAGGTCATCATTTGCTTCCAAGTCTCCTTCACTTCTTTTTTTGGCTGAAGTCTTCACTTTCAGCACCATTTATCTGAAATAAGAGCTTACTGTACTGTTCATGTCAGCAATGACCTTGGCACACAAAACATGTGCTCGTGCAGAGGCATTCGTTTTTGTCAGTATGAGGAGGCGAATGTGTATACAAAGTGCATCAATAAATCTATCATATGCAGTCAGCATTTTGTTATTTAAAGTTTGCTTGCATGCACATTTTGTCATTATTTAGAAAGAAGTGACATCTTGGTACAAAGTCGTAGCACCATGCTTAACAATTTTCTTTTGTAAAGATTAAGATTTTGGTGCTGGTTATTGTTTTATCATCTTAAGTAAAGCTTTAAGAATTTTCATGTGACCTTGATGAACATGAATAGGTTTTAGCTTGGCAAAGTTGTCTACATTTTCTTCTTGTTATTGGCCGATTAGGTCAGGGACTCGATTCTTCCAAATCGATTGGAGAAAAACAAGAACCCACCATTTCCCACCTTCTTCGCTGATGGAGATGAGGAGCTCCCTGAAGACCTCTTCGACGAAGACATGTTCCAGTTTGGGGAGCCCATCCCTGAATGAGGTTGTGATCCCAGACCTGTTCAGAAGGCATCGTTTGACTTTTGAACCGGCTGGCTCTATTTCATTTAGTGGCTTCAGTGCTGCTGGGATTTTGAGATGTGACAGCCATACAAAAGAACTTTTTCGAAAAGTGATTGATTTTGTGAAACACAATGTTTCATGTTATGCTTTGTAAACTCTTATTTTTCTGTGTAATACAATATACACAGTGTTAAGTGTTTGGGTATTTAAACAATAAAACCCATTTGATATAATCTGTTTGCATTTAATACTTACATTTTCATGTCAAAGCAATTAAATAATTATATGATGGACAATATAATTTTGTGACCCTGTCTGTGAAACCCAGGCTAAAGTCTAAAATCTAATTATGAGATTATGACTATCAAATTTATTTATTTATTTTGAATCTTTAATATCAAGATTACATTTTCACAAAATCTTCTTTACATTATGTAGGATTATTTTATAAATTAAAAGTCCCTGTAAAGTCAGATATTAAATGTGTTCTGAGTTTGTCACACCACAGAAAAGTTTTATTAACCACGAACCAGATTTTAATGCTGGAAAAAGCACTAAGAAAAATAATATAAGTTTTCAAAATCTTTAAATAGCCAGCATTCTCTGCTCTCAAGCGGTGTGGGCGTATCCGCTGTTGACGCTAAACCACGCCCACTCGCAAGTGCGTCATTGAGGCGCCGTTTTAACCTTGTCCAGTTTCTAACATTGAAAATCTGTTTACACTGCAAAAAATTATTTTCAAGCAAAAAAAACTTAGTATTTTTGTCTTGTTTTCAGTAAAAATAACAAAAAAATCTTAAATTAAGATGTATTTTCTTGATGAGCAAAACGACCCAAGAAAAAGTGTCTAGTTTTTTAGACCAAAATTTTCAAATTTAAGTGATTTTGTGCATAAGAATTTTTCTTGACTTTAGTGTTTAAGATTTTTTTCTGCTTGTTTTATGCACTTAAATTTGATATTTTTGGTCTAAAAACCAATTTTTGTTAGTTTTGCTCATCAAGATAAAGCATCTTAATTTACGAATTTTTAGATATTTTTACTGAAAACAATAAATAAATACTAAGAATTTTTTCTTGAAAATCATTTTTTGCAGTGTGGTAACAATTTTCAAGATTTACTTTACAGAGACTTTAAAAAACAGTAAATAAAAATGACTGAATTAATTTCTGGGCTCATGCGATAAATAAGAGTTTGAAAGTGGTGTCAATCTAGTTTTTGCATTAGCATGAGTTAATAAATTAATAATAAAATAGTTAATTTGCAATGAGCTTAAAAGCTTGTCAGGTGACTATTTTATATGATAAAGGTCTTAACTCACATGTGATCTGAGCAGCAAAACAAATAGTTGATTCATTACTAAACGATTTCAAAGGAGTGCATTTTAGCCATCAGCTGTGTGTGTTTATTTTTGGGAGTGTCGTCAGCATTATCTGACTTGTTCGACAATGTCCGGCTGACAGCAAAACTCTGCAAGGATAGACTGTGCTGACCTCTGTGCATTAGAGGAAAGAGCAAGAGAAAGCAGCGGAGACGGCAGGATGAATAGATGCTGACAATGGTTGACATTTCTCTCTCTCTAAGTGAGGGGAATAAAGCAAGGCATTAATGTTGCATGAGTTAAAACTCACTGGCTTATGAAGAAAGCGTGTGTATGTGTGTGGATGGATATGATACATTAAAATGACATGTCATCGAGCCCTGTTTCTTACATACGATATGGTCTTAAAGGGGACATATCATTAAAATCTGACTTTTTCTATGTTTAAGTGCTATAATTGGGTCCCCAGTGCTTCTATCAACCTCGAAAATGTGAAAAAGATCAACCCAGTAACTTAGTTTTGGTAAATCATTCTCTGCAAGCATATGAAAAAATAGGTCATTGATGTTTGCCTCCCCTTGTGATGTCAGAAGGGGATAATACCACCCCTTAATCTGCACTATCCAACCACGGCACTGCCATTTAGTGCAGAGATCAGCTCATTTGCATTTTAAAGGATGCACCCAAAAATGGCACGTTTTTCTCACACCTACAAATTGGCAATTTTAAAATGATTTACATGGTATTTTGAGTTGAAACTTCACATACGTACTCTGGGGGCACAAAAGATTTGTTTGACATCTCTATTTCTGTTTTTAAAACAAATGCCAGCATAGTAGGCATACAGCCAGCGGCCATTTTCGGCACTACAATTTCAAGATGACATCATTAGGGTGAGCAATTCACGTTAATTCTTAATTTTTGCTCTACTTTATTTGCATGTTATTGTTTCCCCCATCATAACTTAAGCTGTCAGAGTTCTTAAATAACCTATGACCATAGTAATATCTGTTTCACCATTTTAAGATTTATGAAATGTGACACATGATTTTTCTGTGCACTCAGTTTTTTATCAGAGAGCCTATAGAGTACACAACTTAAGAGTGTCACATTACATTTACAACACGGTCCATCATGATTTAACATGTTACAGACATTTTGGATTCCTGCCCTTGTAGTACATTTTCACAGGGCTCTTCACACACATACATACATAATGCACAAGGGTTTTTAATCTTAGTGCAAGCAACACAGGGGTGAACTCCCTGATGTCAGCACTGTGCTAAAAAAATCATCTTACCAAGAATAAAGCACTCAATTGTACTTTACGCAAGTACAACCAACTGTTTACCTCGGCTGAACTGTGGGGTCTTGATTTTATAACCACCCCTTCTATCTATGGCACATCTGCGGTCCTAAGTGGGTGTGTGTTTGTGTGAAATGTACCCTGTTGAGACTGTAATGCCAAATGCCTTGCCAATCTCTCTCTATAATCCTCAGAAAACAAGCGCATCCTCTCCCTCCAGATTTCCGCCCCAAATCGCCCTTGATCACTCCACCAAACCTCACAGCAGTCACACCCCCTCTGGTAACCACACCTGCTCGACACAGCACCTACCTTTGCATCCACACAAAAACACATCTCTGCCAGGGGTGGATGTAATGAGATATAAAAGCCAGAATGTACAACTGGCGTATCTGTGTGTTGAGATAAGACCACTTTGGACATGAGTAAGTTACCTTGAGTGATACCTTTTTTTTTCCATTTGTAAAATTAACATTTGTGGCTTAAATTGTACACCAAGCACATTTTTGGTTACCTGCTAGCATTTTACTGTTATTTATGTCTATTTTATCCCTTCTCTCCTTGCATTTTCCACTCTTCTCTGTATCCCTTCTTTTATCTCTTTTGATCCCTGCTCATTGTGTGAAGAAGGTGACCTTTGAAAAGAGTGACTGGTTTCTTAAAAGAGACCTGGCACCCTGCTGTAATACTCACACACAATCAAATACACCCATATTTCAGATCATTATAACCTCACATAGACACAGCTCGAGTGGTTGTGCATAACCCACCAGGCTCTTCCACACTCTCAAAGTGCGCTTATGGTCCGTACTGTGACCTGCGCTCTGTTTGTCTGAATGCATGGGTCTCTGCTTTGCACACGTAAGCGTCTATAAATATTAAAGAAAGTGTCTTCCTGACAAACCAAAACACATTACAACACACAAGTGTAATCATCCAATCAAGCATAAAAAAGCTTACATCATCCCCTCCATCTTTTTCGCCACGACAACACTCATGACATCAGTCTTCCCATCATACTGTTTGCTGCTGTCAAAATCACACACGCATGCTCACACACTTCTGCCAGGCAAACTTTGTTCCCTTGTTAACCCGTTCAAATCCTTTCATTTGCTTTCTTTTATTTTTAATATAATGTATAATTTATTCAAGCCACTCTAATTCTACTAACTCTGATTCAGTTCAGTAAACTCCAATTAAAGTCTCCAGGTCTTGAGTCCATGAGAGACCAGGTGTCGCCATGGTTACAGTAGAGAGACTGCGATCTGTCAATCACTGGTTAGCCTGAGGCCCCAGCTGGGCTTATGAGTGATGAGATATGAAATATTAACATCTTATTAATTATTGGTAAATGATTTCAAGTCGTTAAAATATATACTTTTTTTGGTCGATTGCAACAGAGAATCCACCAAGCATCTGAATATTTTACATCAAATATCCCCTGATATTTCAATTCGAGACCCCTGAGATCTTTTTTCTCATGTAATTTGTATTAGCACTTACAGACTTGATTTTAAAAAGATTGCATCAATTAGAGGCAGTTTCCCAGACAGGGTTTAGATTAATCCAGGATTAGGCTTTAGTTATTTTAGGACATTTAAGTAGTTTTTTCAAACAACCTTACTAAAATACATAACTGATGATGTGCATTTTGAGACAAAACAATGGCACTGATATATCCTAAGATATTTCAGTGCAAGGTGTTTTTAAATTAAGGCAGCTTCAAACATGAATTTTAGTCTGGGACTAGGATAAGACCGGTCTGGGAAACAGCCCTTTAAACTTTTAAGTGAAGATCTGCCTTTTCCTTTAACTTCAAGTAGCTCCTTTCCAAATAGATGGCCCACTCTCCATTGAGCTGAATCTGCAAATATATTACATAACACATTAGTAATTTGATCATGTTAATGTAGTCCAACACGATCAAATTCCACAACTTCTGAACTTACCTTGTTTCATAAACAGGCGGATATAATTAAATATGTAATTATTTTATAGGTAGTTATCTGCATTGAATATGCATTTTTGTGTACGTCTGACTTCATAAACGCTCTTTTCCTCACACTCTTATCTCGCTGTCCTCTCCTGATCTCATAGCAGAAGTCATTGCCTCTTTGATTAAGAGTTTATTATGTTCCCATAATTCCTGGGTAAATGTCATGGCCACCCCATGCAGACAGATTAGCACCCCACCCTGCAGAAGAGGGAGGAAAGAAGGCCTCACACTCAGGAAAGACTGTGGGATGTTAAACAATCAATACAGTGGCAATGTTCTAGACACCACTGGAGAGATGTTGTTCACCAAACAGATGTTCCAGATATATAATTTGAGAGCTTCCTACAAAAGCACGACTAGTCAGCTTGCAGTGTTTACCACACACACCACAGCCAAAATAATTAAATAAAAAAATCTAGTTGCACACTATTTATAAACATTTAGATAATTCGCTGTAAAAAAAGACACTCGCTTTTAGGTTCAAGCAATACAGCCATGGATACTATAGTCCCCGTGCGCGTGCGAGTGTGTGTGAGAGAGAGAGGGAGCAAGAGAGCGAGAGAGAGTAATGGTAACTGGTAATGCAGAGAAAACATTTATATTATATTACTTTGAATATATCACATTAATGAATATATAAGTAACTGAATCAGCAAAAGGTATATTAGCAACTTATAAATGATCATATGCTTTTATTCTATTCTTATTAATTTATCTAAACTTAATGTAGTAATGCTTGTCTTCTACTGACACTCAATCAGTGGCGAAAACTGACGCACTGCTGCCACCTAGTGGTTACAAATCAAAGCCCGAGTTTGATTTAAAATGAGTTCAAATAAAAATGCTCTAATAAAGTTATTCAAATTTTTAAAGGATTGTACAAATTTGTGATAAAGGTGTGTTCAAGTTTATGCGCACTTCACTCACCGATCGGCGTATGGCATAGAAGTACCGCGAGAGCGATTCGTAATATTCCGCTGTTTCATTCCTTCTCGCGGTACTTTGACGTCATACGCATATTATTTTGCGCATAGACGTATTTCCGGTGACGTCTTGTTTTGAAGAGCCAAAGGTAGGGGCGTCAGACGTTTAGACGTGCAGCGAGCTTCCTGCTCGAGTCTGAACACCAGAAACGACGTATTTTTTGTTACATAAAGTAATTTTTAATTGAAACACCTTAAAAGTTTTATCAAGTTGAAATAGGGTGTTGAAATGGAGGCCGTTCCCCGAATGCCAATGATTTGGCTGGAGCTGAAGGAAGCAGGGGAGTTTGAGTTTAGCCCCTCGGTTAAACAGGTGAGTCTCTAAAATCCAAACTGTTGCGCAACAGAAAGCTGTATTGTCAACATATTCTGTACAAGGCGTGGTCATGTTTTAACACATGATTATATGGCGATATGACTCTTAATCGATCAGCAGTTATATCAGGAGCTGGAAGAATATTTTCTCATGGTCTTCGTTCTGCAACTAGTAATTTGAAAAACAAACAGCTCATTTGCATTAAGCCATCATGAGATCTTTCTTTGGTCATGCTATCACAGCAGTTTAGGGAGGGAATGGATTGGAAAAAAATAAAAACCTCTTGATGGGTGTTGTCTTGTAACTGTTAACAGCAATATAAGATCACAGGACTGTTGTTGTAATGCGTGTGCTGACAAACAATGATGTAGCATATACATCTGTCATTTGCATTGTATGTTTCCGTACTGAAGGCTAAAAATAGCCTAGAAAATGTAAACTTGACTTGTTATGTATTTACTATTTAATTTTTTCCTTCTTTTGTCCCCAGTTCATTCATGTGAACTATGGGGAGAATCCAGAGAACTACAATGAGTCGCTGAAGAGGCTGGAGCAACTTAGGGAGGTGGGTTAATGGAGTGATCAATCATCAGTAGGATTATAGAGAATGTGGGTAAAACTCTGAAATCGGAGGAAAATTTCAACATAAAGTCAACAAATATATTCCCTTATCACTCCAAAGAGAAGAACCCTTAAAATGGGAAATCTGGAACAACTAGGGCAGCTGTGTCTCATAATGTGGCCACTTATAAGGGACATATCATGAAAATCTGACTTTTCCATGTTTATGTGCTATAATTGGGTCCCCAGTGCTTCTATCAAACTAGAAAATGTGTAAAAGGATCAACCCAGTAACTTAGTTTTGGTAAACCATTCTCTGCAAGCATGTGAAAAAATACGTAATTGAAATTTGGCTCCCCTTGTGTTGTCAGAAGGGGATAATACCGCCCCTTAATCTTCACTGTACAACCACGACCAAGATAGATCAGCTCATTTTTTAACATGCTTTAATACATTATCTGTATGTGATTTTGAGCTAGAACTTCACATGTGCACTCTGGGAAAACCAAAGATTTATTTACATCTTAACTCTTTCACCGCCAGCGTTTTAAAAAAAAGTTGCCAGCCAGCGCCAGCGTTTTTCATGATTTTCACCAAAGTTTAATGCCTTCCAGAAAATGTTCTTCTTTAAATATATAAACATACAATATACCAAATGAAAGAACAGACCCTCTGCTTTCAAACAAAAAAAACCGTTTCATCCTACCTTTAGTGGTTCTTTTGCAATCAGCTTTTGAATATGGGTAGGTTTTTGCAAAAACACCATATTTTGAGCAACAAGCAGATATAATTCCATTTTTATGACGGACTTTTCATAGAGATCCCATTCAGAGCGATCTTTAAAACAGACACGGACATGCAGCAGCTTGCCATAGAGCAATACTTCCGGTTTTAAAAAGTTGCGGAAGGGCGCTACCTGGTGGATAATAACGGTATTGCGGAAAGACGGAATATCTCGTCATTGGCGGGGAAGCGTTTTCTCTTAATTGACGAGATATCTCGTCAATGGCGGGGAAAGAGTTAAAAAAGTCTTGTGAAATCTCCCCTTTTAGTTTCCAACATGAGGAATGAAATTTTCTCTTTATTTGGAATGACCCTTTTGCACCTCCCCTTTTCCGTAGTATCCTTCAAGGGCTCAAAAACACAGTTTGGAATTTGCCCAGCGTAATATACCCTGTGGTTATTTATCAACTCTACAGTTAAGCCATTTATTACATATATCAATGATAATAAAGACTGTATTGATATCTCTCATTATTAGGTTGTGGTAAATATACCCAGGGATTTTGAGGGCTGCAGCACTCTAAGAAAATACCTTGGTCAGCTGCACTATCTGCAGAGTCGTGTTCCTATGGCAACCGGCCAGGAGGCTGCTGTGCCTGTGACATGGTAAAAAGTTACCGCCTGTACTCACTTTAAAATTAGGCCATTTGTTACTGTATGTGGTCATTTTGTAATATGAGCTTTTCTCTTTGCTCGCAGGACGGACGTCTTCTCAGGACGAAACGTTACACATGATGATATCAAATATGAGCAGGCTTGTGTCCTTTATAACCTGGGTGAGTCAAATTCAATCACAACACAATATACCACAATTAACTCCTCAGTCAAGATGGTTGCAAAAATTTGTCTCTTATGTCGTGTAGGTGCCTTGCACTCTATTCTGGGGACTTTGGATAACCGTCTGTCTGAAGAGGTGAACGTGCATTTCATGCAACTTTTGATGTGCAACAAGAAGTATTAGGATAAAAATGAAACATTTCTCTTTCTGTATGTGTTTTAAGGGTATGAAAGTGTCCTGTACACATTTCCAGTGTGCGGCTGGGGCTTTCACTTACCTGAGAGATCACTACAATAACAACTACAGTTCTGACGTGAACAGCCAGACTCTGTCGATCAACATCAGCCTCATGCTGGTAAACTTGCTGCATTCCATTTAACTCGGATGGCATTGTTTCCAAAAGCTAAAATAATGCTTACAAGGTGCATTATTACCCCTGTCTCTGTCTTTTTTTTATTAATCTCTCTATCTGTTTTTATCTTTCTCTATATGAAGGGCCAGGCCCAAGAGTGTCTCTTGGAGAAAACTCTACTAGACAACCGAAAGAGTCATTTAATAGCAAAGATTTGTGCCCAGGTGGGATGACGTTTTTTTTACATTCTTGTGACCTATTTAGATCGCAGCATGTGTCTGATTTTGCAGTGCCCTGCAACATTAACACCCAGTCTGATTGCAGGTGTGCGACTATTACAAAGATTGTCTGAGAGTTTTGGATCATTCTGAATGTGTGCCAGGACGGATTCAGAAGGAGTGGAGGAAACTCGTCGGCCTGAAGATCAGCTACTTCACTGCTGTTACAAATGTGAGATCAGCTAACGCGCCATGCAGCAAACCTCCATATGAGGACCTCAGATGCAAAGCCTCTAAACGCCACCTCCGTCAAAAATGAGATGATGATAATAACCGAATGCTCTCGGCACACATCATACGTTCATCAAATACTTCACAAAAATCCATGAAGAGTTTGATAAAAATTGCTAATTTACAAGAAAACGTATTTAGATGCACTTAGAGGGTTTTGCATCTGAACTCTTCACATGTTTATTATGCATTTTCATGAACCTATTTTACCTCAATGTACAAATGAAAAAAAAACTGCCTTATTGTATTTTCACTAGTTGCACATGGGAAAACAATCAGAGGAGCAGCAGAAATTTGGAGAAGCAGTAAGTTTGTGTGTTGTATGCACATTGTTTAACTTTTTACTTAATATTTGATTTACAAGTGTTATGCAGACGTCTTAGGCTGACTGTAATGAAGCAACTCTGCAGAATATGAGTGTTTGAATGTAGCATCATTTGATGAAACCACCTGCTGTTTCTACACAGGTCGCTTACTTTCAGTACTCTCTGGATAAACTTAATGAAGCAATTAAGCTGGCCAAGGTATAACGTCTTTCTCTATCTCTCTCTCTTACACACACAAACACACACACTTGAAAATATAAATGGAGACATGCAGTACCATACAGCTAACTGTATGATCTAAGCCTTAAGAAATGTTCTAGGCATTTTGAAATTGAATAAAAAAAATGTCTAATGTTGTTTTAAGATATGAAGACACATATTCAGTAAGGAAATTTACATTTGTACTTGTTGTCCTGTTTAGGCTCAACCGGATTCTGTGCAGGAAGCTCTGAAATTCACAATGGATGTGATCGGTGGAAAGTATGACTTTGAAATTTAATTGTGATCTGTTTCATGTGTAGAATTTAATGCTCAATTAAAAAAACAAGGGAATTATATGGCCATCTGGGCCAAATAATATAACTATATGTGTATATACATTATATATAATACATATATAATTAAAATAAGATTAAATGAATGATTCGTTTTAATGTCATTTTTCAGATATAACTCTGCTAAGAAAGATAATGACTTCATTTACCATGAGTCTGTGCCCAACGTGGACATATTGGCATCACTTAAAGGTATACAAAACTCTCACGTCTTTATTAAATGACCATAATAAATTTAGAAATCTTGTACCATCACATTTATCTTCTTTGTTAATCCAATGCTGTGCAGGAGCTTCCTTGGTGAAACCCTTGCCTGTGAACCCAACAGATCAAAGCGTCACTGGTCCTGACCTCTTTTCTAAACTTGTTCCCATGGCAACCCATGAGGCCTCTTCCCTTTATAGGTAAACTATTTCATCACTATAATGATGATATTCATCGTTACTGTTGCTTTAAGTGTTTAGAAACATTTATTTATCTTTCTTAGTGAGGAGAAGGCAAAGTTACTTAGGGACGTTGTGGCTAAAATAGAAGACAAGAACCAAATTCTTGAGTAAGTCAAGTTTATATTTAAGAAATTTTAGTTTTATACCATATTATCCATATTTAAAATAATTTATGCATAATTTCTCCCTGCAGGAGGTTTATGGAGTCTCTAAGCACTGACTCTGTGTATAAATTAGACATGTTTAAAACTCTCCCTGACACACTACTGGAAAAATGTGCTTATCTCAGTGTGCGACCAGACACTGTCAAGAACCTAGTTCAGGCTATGCAAGGTAAGATTATATATATTTGCAAACATGCAATTTATATCAATAATACTTTTACATTCACACATTTGGCAGAGGATTTTATCCAAAGCGACTTACAGTGCATTACAAGGTATACATTTTTTATTAGTTTGTGTGTTTCCTGGCTTTAAATCCATGACCTAAGCTGTAAACGCAATGCTCTACCACTCAGCTATACAGGAGCACAAGAAACATTAGTGTCAGAGAAGTGATAAAATAAATGCATGTCTGTGTTGCAGCACTGTCAAATGTTTACACTGATGTGGGTTCATCTCTGGAGGAAGTCCGTAGTGCCTTGGAAGAAGATGAGGCTGGGGAAAAGAGTTTAATGGAGGTAGTGGGGCAGAAGGGATTGCCGCCCAAGCCTCCAACCTTGCAGGAAATTCAGAAAGAGTTTCAGAAATATGAGGCTGTCCATCAAGCAGCCAGCCAGACCAACACTGAACTCCATAAAGCCATGAACCAGCACATACCAAATCTACGTTTGTTACAGAAATCTGTTGAAGAACTCAGAAATAGCCTGCCTCAGCCACAACTGAGTCGGGGTAAGAGGTCTTCCTTAATTCATTTCTGTCTGTATATGCATGCTTCCCTAAGTAGGGAAATGAAAGTCTATTCAATCTATTAAGGAAACTTAGTTGATTATTCTGTCATTACGTCCATTCATCCACAAGGTTGAAGGTTTTCTCTTTCTTGTTAGATGACATGACATCTTTGCAAAAAATGAAGACACTATTAGACAAAGTTGATGAAATGCGAAAGCAGAGGATCTCATTGGAGAGCCAGCTTCGTGACCTCATTCATAAAGATGACATCACCGGTGTCCTGGTAACAGCAGATCGGGCTGAGATCAAGGTTATTTCAAACAAGATTCTCATTGTGTGCATTAGCTGATTTATAAACAAGTGCCACTTTTACTGGTCACAGTTTTTTTTTTATTCTCATCTTCTTTCTTTCAGACAATGTTTGTGGAACAGCTGAAGAAATATGATCAGCTGAAAGGATATCTAGAGCAGAACTTAGCAGCCCAGGGTAACATCTTGAAAGCTCTGACAGATGCCAATGTGCAGTATGCCCCTGTCCGCAAAACGCTCACACTTACAGAGCAAGAGTATGTGTTTTGGTTATATGGCCGTGGTAGTTACTGTTTTCATGCTAGTTCTTGTGTGTAATTGTCTTTTTTCGCCTACAGATGGAACAGCATGGTACAATCCATGATTGCATCATTTGAAGCATATGAGGATCTGTTAAAGAAGGCTGAGGAGGGCAGAGACTTTTACCAAGATCTGGACAAGAAGACCTCCAGCCTGTTAGAAAAAACCAAGTCCTACTGTCAATCAAGAGAGGATGAGCGAGTTGCCTTACTGGACAAGTAGGTTGTTTTAGCATTGTTTCTAAAATTGTAAAATTTTAATGTATGTAAATAGTAATCTCCACCCAATACTAAGGGTATTCTTTTCAGCAACATTTCTGTATGCTTTCAACAGGGAGATTGGAAAAGGGCAGCCCCCCAAACTTGCCACCCAAAAGCCTGTGGTTGGACAGAAAGTTCTTGGTCCTAAATCTGGACCCCCCAGTCTTGATGCTGTTCTTGGTCCATCAGTTGCTCCTTTTGCTGGTGGACATAACATCCCACAAGGCCTTCCACCAACCCCTCTTAGCTGGCCACAAGGGGCAAGCCCAGTTCCATCTACTAGGTTTCCAAACCCCCAATTTCCCAATGCAGATTCCAAGCCTAGTCAACTGGCCCAGCATCTCCCCCAAAATCGTTTACCTTATGGTCCAGGCCCAGGAATACCACAACCCGTTCAAATCCCTGGACTGCCACAGCAGTTCCAGCCGAGATCAGCTGGTGGTACCACACCCGTCTATCCTCAAGTTAACCAACCAGCCACCTCACAGGTGCCTACTCAGGGCTACAATCCAGCTCTCTGGCCGCAATCCCACGGTGGGCCTGTTGCAGGGGGTTATACTGTGCCTCCACAAATGGGGCAGATTCCCCAAAACTGTATTAGACCTGGTTTGCCAGGACCACAAGTATCCCTTGGGCAGCAGATTGGCATGCCTCGGTCTTCCTCTGCCCAACAGATCATACAGGGAGCCCCATACCAAAACTTTACTCCCCTGCCTGGACAAAACATTTCCACGAACACACCAAGAAGTGCATTTCCTGGTCAAATCTTGCCACCTATCCATCCTGGACAATTTCAGCCACAGCAACAGCCTGGCCTTCCACCAGGTTACAGACCAGCTTTAGTTCCACATACTCAACCCCAGCAAGGTATACCAGGCCAAAATGCAGTATCCCAGCCTCAGGGATCTTTCATTTTAGGGCAAGCCCAGCCTGGTCTTTCTAATCAGTTCCATCCAAGTCAACTTCAACAAACCAGGCCTCAGCCTTTTATGGGCTATGCTCCAACATCATTTGCATCGTCGCAACCTCAGCTGATCTCGGGACCCTTCCAGAATCCGCACCAAATACAGCCAGGATCTCAGAATTTCCCACAGGTACCCTTCAGCCAGAGTTCACAAATTCCGTTTGGTCCATCCAACCAGCTCCAAATGCCTCAAGGGGCTGTACCACCACCAAACAATATGTATTCATTTGGACCACCACACATGGGCCAGCAGACCATTCCACCCCAATTCAACACCATGTTTAATGTAACAGGACAGCCCACAAATGCTCCCAGTCAAAGCCAGATACCCGTCCAAGTTATGGACAATCCAGTTCCTCCTTCACTGGCCAGCACTCTTATACCTACTCCATCACCTTCCCAGAGCCAGATCTCCACTACTCAGCCAGATGTACCAACCTCCACATTGGCAAACCAGAGTTTAGAGCCTAAATCCACACCATGTGATGCTCAGCCTGACAAGATAAACCAATTTTCTGGAGGGTCCCTTCCTCAAGAGGCAGCGTCTGGCTCCAGTACAATTTTAGATTCTCTTCAGAACAAGGTGGATAATCTCAGCATTGAATCCAAGAGTGAAGCCACAGAATCTGTGATGGATAAAAAGCCTTCTGAGCAGATGAATGGCTCCATCAGTCATACCAATAACTGCACAGACGCAGTAAGTGGTAATCAAATTACAGTGCAGAGCACCAACAAAAACAGTGACAATAATCCTTTTGGTGATCTGGATCCTCTGTGGTCACTAAACAAGTAATGCCTGAAACCATACTTCTATATAAACGTCTACGAACATAGAATTGTACTATATCCTATGTGCACTACACACTATGACTTATCAAATTTACTAATTTCAATTTTCAAATTAAAAACAACTCTTGCACTGTTATTCTATGCAATCCTAGACTTCTGTCTGGTATTACTTTAATGTGTTTCTGTTCCTTCCACTCTTAGAAAAAGTTGTTGTCACTGGGACAGTACCCTTTGAAAAGGTTGGAATATGTACCATATAGGTAAGGATTTGTATACACATAATGAACCTTTGAGGCACCAATACGGACTCTTTAGGTACAATGGATACTTTTTAAAAGGGCATCGCCCCAGTGACAGCATGTGCACCTTTTTTGAGAGTGTACATAGCACTTTAGTCTGCACTCTGGTGAATATACTTTCCATTGTTTCTAAAATAAAACATTTTGAAACAGAAGTACTTTTCTTGCTCCTAAATTTATTTGTGTTGTTCATGTAAACCGACTTCTTTTAACTCTGCATGGCTAACAAAAAGGTGAGATTTAAACACTGTGTACATGCTGCTTCCATATTAAATATTTTGCTGGAAACTTTAAAACGTGTTTGTGTATGCATTTCTAGCTGTATTAAAACCTTTGTTAGCTGTATCTGACCCTAGACCACAAAACCAGTCATAAGTAGCATGGGGATATTTGTAGCAACTGCCAACAATATATTTTATATTTTCAAAAATCATTAGGATATCAAGTAAAGATTATAGTCCATGAAGATATTTTGTAAGTTTCCTACCGTAAATATATCAAAAGTATAAAAGTAATATGCTAAGGACATCACTTGGACAACTTGAAAGCCAACTTTCTCAAAATGTAGATTTTTTTTGCAGCCTTAGATTACAGATTTCCAAATATTGCCCTATCCTAACACACCATACATTATGAAAAGCTTATTTAGTCAGCTTTTGTGTAATATCGGTTTAAAATCTTATGACTGGTTTTGTGGTCCAAGGTCACATAAGGGTACACTGTCAGAAAAATGGTCCCTAGCTGTCACTAGGGTAGCGCCCTTTCAAAAAGTACATGTTGTACCTAAAGAGGTCATAGTAGTACATCAGAGGTACATATTGGTGGCAACTTTATACTAGGGTCTTTTTAAAGGGTACTGCCCCACAGTAACAGCTTGGGACCATTGTGACATGCACCACTGTCCTAATATGGCCATTTGATGGCAGTGTCTGGTTGTGTAGTGGTGATGTAGGATACTACATAGTGCTGATGTCTATTATCTAGGCATGTTTGTGTGTATCCCTCTTTATGGGTTACTGGAGCCGCCTGGATTACATCAGTTTGCTTCAATTTCTTCAGATATAAAAACCACAGAATTTGTACACATATTCTGCTGTAAATCTCTAAATATATGCTTGGTTTAGATTAGTCCAACTGACATAGCAAAGCATATCAGATTTGCCACTCTCTGGTCTGTACATAAAGAGGTCAGAGGGAGGAGCAATAAAATGCATTACAAAGGTCATGCTATGCTCAATGGGTGGTGACTGGAATCTAGTATTGAAGTATTGACCTGTCTTGTTGCAAGTAAACATGAATGCAGTGTTTGCTGCTAATCCAAAATCTTTTTTTTTTAAATCTCAGCTCATGATTTTTACTCAGACATTCAGTCTTCTATTTCAGGAGTCATCACCCCTTGCCTACGACATATTGATGAAGTGAGTGCTGGGAGACTGACCCAGTTTTCTTTGTAAGATGGTTTTGGCTTGAGCCGAATAGCACACTCAAAGCAATGAAGTGGTTTGTAGATGCTTAGAGAACATGGTATTATCTTAGATTATCAGCATACTCTAGGTCAGTGTTTCTCAAAGTTTTTCTGCCATTCCCCACTTCGGAGGTAGGGAAGGGTTCCGAGCCCCACCTGTCCCCAATTGCCCTGACAAAATGGTATCAAGTAGGCTTTAATTTTAACTGCTGAAATTTATTTAATCCCGTCATATTTTAAAACATAACAGCATTAAACACTTTCAATAGAGAAATGCGAAAAAAAAAAACAAATGTGCAAATGTGAAAAAAAACTTTTGCAACTGTGTTTGCATTTTGTCTCTGACAAAAGTCATCATACTTTCTTTTCGGCTGGCGTTTTGGTTGATTGGGTTGACTGTCTTTCTTGGTTTTCTCTGCTAGTACAGAATCTCCAGTTTTCATTCCTTGTCACAAACGTATCCATTGTTAACTTTTATACCCACTACCGCCTATACCGCCTCTCCACATTAAAGTTTTTGTTCCACTTCAATTCTGACTTTAATTCATTCTTGTAGACTATGGTTCCGGGTGAAATTTTCTTCACAGTCTGATGTTGCTTTAAGTTAGGCTTATATTTAAATGTATCATTTTGATTGTATGGTCAATGATTAAAAGAATTAATAGAGATGTGCACAAAAATGACCAAATTTCCTCCCATTTGTCACGCCCCACTTGTAATGTTCCTATTCCCCACCAATGGGGCCCGCCCCACACTTTGAGAAACGCTGCTCTAGGTAATGGCGCATATAAATGTAAAAAACCTGTGTAGCAAAGGTTTTAGCAAATTCAACCATAATTGGTATGACAGCTTATGTTCTTTGTATGGAATTTGCAAAAATACGATCTCAAAAAAAATAAAAAATAAATGGTTAAAGTCTGTGTAAAGTCATTTCAGAGTATTGTTTCTCAACACATTAAATCTTAAACCTATGTACAACTAAATTGTGGAGTTATACAGACCATATTTCTGTGTTCAGAATTATTTGGGCGGGGCTAAAATGATGGCTCGATGACGCACAGGAGCTAACACAATCGCGAGCATCCATTCAGGTTGTAGCATATTTGAAAGTTGATCGAGACGGCCGCGAGTGGGCGTGGTTTGAACGCCAATAGCAGACACGCCCCCCAGCGTGTGAAGCAGAGAATCCCACCTAATTTCTTCAAGATTTTGAAAACTTATTTTATTTACTTTGCGTTTTTTTTAATTCAAATTCACTCAAAAACACATTTTTTCAGTGGTGTGATGAAAACACATTTAATATTAGACTTTACACAGACTCTAACAATAAATACATGCATAGCCTATACTCTATATTACCTTCTTCTTGCTAATAATGTGACAAACCTCTATCTTTCATGTTTCTGTATACACACGAGGAAGACATCCCATTGTTTTGTCTAAAGAATAAGCAATACTATCAGATCTAAACAATTCTAAAGTTCTTTATTCCAAGTGAAAGTATTAATCTAACATTAAAAACACAAAAGCACCATGTTAATAAAAGTTATCAAGTTGTTGTTTACCCTGAATGTTTACAGGTTCCAACATTTCTGTGGATGCATGTGTGAATACATTTTTTTTTTTTGACATCGTAACACAACATTTGTGTCTGTAAAATCTAATAACAGTTTATCCACTTTTTCTGTTCATTACACACTAAAATACGCTGAGATGTTTAGACCCATGTTTGGTCAAAATGTACAAACCCCACCCCTGGGTAAAATTAACCTAGAACATTCTAGGTTGTTATTGTGTTTATGTCATACATGAATTTAGGTAAAAAAACAGTGTTTGTATACACCCAACAGCTTGTAATAATACATTACTGGAATTTCTTCTCTTTATCCACGTTTTATCACTATTCAGTGTCTTTTAAAAATGGTTGTGGCCACAGATGTGAAGGTGTATTTTTTTTTTATTTGTATAATTTTCATCTCAGTCCCTGATGAAGGATTCTTTTATATTAAGGTGTGTAGGCTGCACCAAGATGAGGGCTTGATGATCCGGAGAGAACTCCCGGTAGGGATCGCGTGCTGCTGGGGCTGTAACCAGGCTCAGAGCTGCGTCTGGGGCAGAGTTGAGACAAAGGCCTCCCCTGTCCCATTCTGCCTGGAGGGTGACGCAACACGGGGGACTTTTTAGGGGACTTGGGGTGCTTGTAGAGGAAAACATTGTATTGCAGAGGGGGGCTTGTCTCGGGGTGCATTTTCGCTTCCTTGGGAAGAAGCAACTCTAAGTCGATGGTCACACCACCCTGGATAGACACACACACACAGACACAGACACACAAAAGCACAGATACAAGTACACAGAAGCATACACAAATATTGAAATAGATGTATATTGGACAAGAGCACACAAAACATACAAACCCATACAAAAACAAAGAAACAACAAAGCAAAAATTAAAAAAATATATTTGGTGAATTTGGGAAGGCTGTGTTGGTTTAAAATGACTTCCTCAATGGTTTGCGACAGAGTAAAATTAGGAACTTTCAAGTCATAGTTTTAAAAACCAAGCCATGGTTTTTACAATTTTTCTTATAAATGAAATTTTTTTATTCTTAATATCATCCCAGCATAAGCTATGAGTAGGTTAAGGAGGTGGACGTAGTTCAGAGGAAAGGCAACCAACATGCAGGATTTTATCTCAGATCTTTAGAACTCAGTGTTAAATGTAATAAGCCATGTCATGCATTATTAGTTTCATTTTTTACATTTTGGTGTTACTGTGTAGCTCACTGGTACAGCATTGCGTTAGCAGCGCAAAAAGATCATGGGTTCGAACCCAGGGAACACACAAACTGATAAAAATACTTTGTATACCTTGTAATGCACTGTAAGCCAGCCTACAGTGGTACTTTGAAGCAATATTATGAGGGTGAAATGTTTTAAAATGCTGGGTCATTGTCAACCCAGTGTCGGGTCAAAAAGGACAAACCCAACCTTTTGGGATATAATATAATCTATCCAGGGTTCTTTAAACCATTGTTTGGTTAAATATAACCATTTTCTGGGTTCATTAATCCCAACAGTCATGCTTGTGCATTTTCGACCCAACGCTGGGTTGAAAATAACCCAGCATTTTTATCTAAAATGCTTAAGCCAAGCACAGGAGCAAAGCAACAGTGTTACAAAGAGGAGCAGTGGAGCTCAGGAATACAATGGCACTCAGTTGTGTACTGATAAACTGGTTTATTCCAAACAAACGGACTTCATTCTTATTTGCTTTATAAAAAAAATGTAATACATCAAAATTAAAAATCAATTAACTTCAAGACTCACAAGCTTTAACTTTGCAAATACTGAAATACCCCCTGGATTGATATTTATTGGCAATATCGAATATTTATTTAGACATGCTCACTGAATAAGTCAACAAACATATATTTTCATCGAAACATTTAAATTGTTATACTTTTTTAACACTAAATAGCCATGTTATTTCCCACACAAACTTTTTTTCTTAACAAAAGAACACCAATGCATGCTGATTTAGTTTAAGGCAGGACAGAGAGAAAGTCAGAAGGTGTCACAGCAGTGAGGACTTAAGGTTTAAAGGTTCAAACCTGAGGCTAAACCTTTGGGTCAGGGTAAAGTGTTTCATAGCTTGGTGTGAACATACAGTAGCATAACAAAGCTTAATATGATGCAGGGTGACAGCAAGCCAGGACGTGGTGAAAGTGATAATGTGCTGCTATGGTACTCGCATTGTTACTCTTGAGATGAAGACGGCAGCTTTGGATAGAGCACTGCAAGTTCGGTGCTTCGTGTGTTTTGAAGTCACACGAGTAGAGTGCCATGTTGGGGTGCGAGTTTCCATAAACTAGTCCAGTGGTTCCCAACATTGTCCTGCCGAGCCCCCAATTGTTAGAAAAATATTATTACATTAAATACAATTTAGTTTTTGATTTAAAGGTAACTTAGTGCCTTTTAATTCATTACAAAAATCTTGACAGCCCTATTTTTCTTTCTCTGAGGCTGACATTCTGTTTAGGGAGTTAAATGGTAGGGAATAGTAATGCTTACATCTCATTGTCAAGCCAACGATTTGTGGGTTTGTCATATCAGTATGAATTACTCTTTACAGAATGCATTGCTTTAATGCTTACGGCAGAACTATCCATAATATCCGATAGCCGTGTCCCCCTTTCATAACTCCAGGCCCACCTCAGGGGTCACATCCTTCAGTTTGGGAACCACTGAAGTAGTCTAATAGCACAAATCAATGACCATTGGGGAATTCAAAGCGGCCCGTGGGGTCAGCATGTGCTTTGTTACAGTCACAGTGCTGGTATGCAGTGCTACACGTTCATGTTGTTCTGCAGTGAGTTTACCTCCTCTGCGTTGTCTTCACCCTCTGCCTTTTTGTTTTCAAGATTTGGCGTGAGCGAGTTCTGGGTGTTCAGAAGCTCGTCCTCCTCAGGGGGACATTTGGGACAATCAGGCTCTTCAGGGGGACATTTGGGACATTCTGGCTCTTTCTTGGCAGTGTCATCCTGTGAACACACACACACACAAGCAATGATTATGAGCAATGTTTATCATGATTCAAGTCGCCAGACTATAATCCTCCCTGTGTAATGGCAAGTAATCACTCACTGTATAATGTTTATACTATAAAAAATGCAACATGGCCAAATGCATCTCTGAAGGTTGTTTGGGCGATCAGATCACAATGCGTTGTCAAGACACCACTTTATTTCTGTCCACTTGTGATCAAATCACCAGATGTAAATACCAGATTTAAGTACCATAACATGTACAAGTGAAACAGAGGATCTCTGTTGTCTGGAGTGGATGAAATGACTCCATGGATCTGGATTCAGATTTCTTTGGAGCTCAACAGAGGAAATGTTGAACTTCAAAGTATAACCTGATCCACCATTAGGAGGGATATCAGGAATATCTGCACTGTTTATAGTATGAAACAAAACCACTAAAGCAGTACACATTTAATATGCTACTAACACTAAACCTTGCCTATTTACGTGACAAACATGAGCAAGTTACAACAAGTGAGTTTTGTTAATGTGCCTGCTACCTGTAATATTTCTTCACGAAACACAAAAGCAGTGATTGTAAATGGAAAGAACAGAGCAGACAACAGAGAAGAAGGAATCAGATATATGTATAAAATCTTTTTCTTAGAAAAGAAAAAGACAACTACTAAGGTTCATTTTGGACCCTGGTACTACACTAATGTCACAAACCCTGGATCCTTGACGTGTTAGTACTTTGGATGGTGAGGAGGTTAACAACTGAAATGTAGAGATCTAGGATGAAAAAGCTTTGGGATTTCACAACGTTGAGTTAAACTATTAAACATAATGCTTAATCATGATTGTTTGGAGGATTGAAGCCCGAGAAAAGGAAAAAATGGGTCTAAAGAAGCTGCTGCAAGATTTTCAAGCATTTTTTTAGTCAGCAGAGCATCACCGGGAAGAGGTCAGTTTATGGTTCATCTTACCTCACAGCAGCAATCCTCTTTGGGTTTATATTCCCACGTATATCTGCTCATGGTTTTCTAGGAATGGGGTGGCGAGAGAGGATTACTCTACTAACACCTCGTAAAAAAAGAATCATCCACATCTTTGCTTCAGATCTATAATGCATTTTAAAGTTATATTTTGTATGTTTCATCCTGCTGTCATTTACCTAAGAGTTTATTTGTTCACAATATTTCTTTCAATACCCAACCAAGCTCTTAGTAATGTGATGAGTATGGTTAGACACACATACTGTAAAACACAGTAATCTAGTTATCACAAGTATCATTTGGCTTGCAGTACCTTACATACAGTCTTGTTCAAAATAATAGCAGTACAATGTGACTAACTTGAATAATCAAGGTTTTTAGTTTATTTTTTTATTGCTACGTGGCAAACAAGTTACCAGTAGGTTCAGTAGATTCTCAGAAAACAAATGAGACCCAGCATTCATGATATGCACGCTCTTAAGGCTGTGCAATTGGGCAAGTAGTTGAATTAGTTGAAAGGGGTGTGTTCAAAAAAATAGCAGTGTGGCATTCAATAACTGAGGTCATCAATTTTGTGAAGAAACAGGTGTGAATCAGGTGGCCCCTATTTAAGGATGAAGCCAACACTTGTTGAACATGCATTTGAAAGCTGAGGAAAATGGGTCGTTCAAGACATTGTTCAGAAGAACAGCGTACTTTGATTAAAAAGTTGATTGGAGAGGGGAAAACCTATAAAGAGGTGCAAAAAATGATAGGCTGTTCAGCTAAAATGATCTCCAATGCCTTAAAATGGAAAGCAAAACCAGAGAGACGTGGAAGAAAACGGAAGACAACCATCAAAATGGATAGAAGAATAACCAGAATGGCAAAGGCTCAGCCAATGATCACCTCCAGGATGATCAAAGACAGTCTGGAGTAACCTGTAAGTACTGTGACAGTTAGAAGACGTCTGTGTGAAGCTAATCTATTTTCAAGAATCCCCCGCAAAGTCCCTCTGTTAAAAAAAGGCATGTGCAGAAGAGGTTACAATTTGCCAAAGAACACATTAACTGGCCTAAAGAGAAATGGAGGAACATTTTGTGGACTGATGATAGTTAAATTGTTCTTTTTGGGTCCAAGGGCCACAGGCAGTTTGTGAGACGACCCCCAAACTCTGAATTCAAGCCACAGTACCCAGTGAAGCATGGAGCATGATATGGGCATGTTTCTCCTACTATGGTGTTGGGCCTATTTATCGCATACCAGGGATCATGGATCAGTTTGCATATGTTAAAATACTTGAAGAGGTCATGTTGCCCTATGCTGAAGAGGACATGCCCTTGAAATGGTTGTTTCAACAAGACAATGACCCAAAACACACTTGTAAACGGGCAAAGTCTTGGTTCCAAACCAACAAAATTAATGTTATTGAGTGGCCAGCCCAATCTCCAGACCTTAATCCAATTGAGAACTTGTGGGGTGATATCAAAAATGCTGTTTCTGAAGCAAAACCAAGAAATGTGAATGAATTGTGGAATGTTGTTAAAGAATCATGGAGTGGAATAACAGCTGAGAGGTGCCACAAGTTGGTTGACTCCATGCCACACAGATGTCAAGCAGTTTTAAAAAACTGTGGTCATACAACTAAATATTAGTTTAGTGATTCACAGAATTGCTAAATCCCAGAAAAAAAAATGTTTGTACAAAATAGTTTTGAGTTTGTACAGTCAAAGGTAGACACTGCTATTTTTTTGAACACACCCCTTTCAACTAATTGCCCAATTGCACAGCCTTAAGAGCGGGCATATCATGAATGCTGGGTCTTGTTTGTTTTCTGAGAATCTACTGAACCTACTGGTAACTTGTTTGCCACATAGCAATAAAAATATACTAAAAACCTTGATTATTCTGGTTAGTCACATTGTACTGCTATTATTTTGAACAATACTGTACTTATGGGTCAATGGAAAGACAAAAAACGAGGTCAGAAAAGAGGGGTTGAAAATAGGTCTTTTGTTAACCTATGCTTGGTTGTTTAAAACCAAAACGCTGGGTTGTTTAAACCCAAAAGGGTGTATGCATGCTTAGTGGAGAACAGTGGGGAAAAGAGGAGAAGACATTTAACTGACACATTATGTTATCATAGTAAGCCAAAGCACGGGAATGAGGGAAATTAGTCAGGGAGTCACATAGTTTCCTTACATTTGCCTGAGAGTTTTCAGCAACAGTGGACAGCGAGAAGTTATCGACAGGCTGATCCGACTGTGGACGGTACTTACTGCGGGACAGAGAAACATAAACAGATGTTTAAATTATTCAAATGTATTTTCCATATTTAACACAACGTGAGCCCATGGACATATCCACAAGGTCTAGGCATATAGGTGTATACTTTATAATTAAAGTAGTGTAACACAAAAAAGTACAATTGCAAGATAATCGACTCTCATTGCACTGTCTAACATTGTCAAAGTGTCCGAAAAGGCCAATAAAACAAAAGTAGGCGGGGTTTACTGTTTAGAGTCCAGAACATGTGCAGCTAAGGAACTTACTGTTAAGTTTCCAACCACTTTCTTCATTGATGTGGCCAAGAGGGTCTGAAAGCTCTTATTATTTACCACACTGCTTCCTCCCTTAATATCTAGCATCCTTTCCTTTTCCTCTTCTCTACGGACAAACTGACAACTTGGACTGTTTAAATGCCTTTGGCTGCACAATATATAGGTCACCCCACTCACACACTTGTATTGCTCCATCAGATTGGCCTACTTTTGGACAAGGATGATATAATTGAGATGAAAGCCCATAATAACACTGTATTGTGGTTACATCTAATCTAATACCATCAAATCTGAGATTAAGTTGCACTTTTGAGAAACCGTACTAGCCCTGAGAACAACTAAAGATACATTGTAACAGGCCAGAGTTTGTCGTAAGAAGTGTAAGATTCACCTGCGCTTGCGAAGTTGATGGTTTTCAGTTTTAAGCAGGTACAGCTTCTTGGAGAAAAAGACAATGATCATGAAAAGAACGAGCAACATGATGGTGGCTCCGCCCACTGCTATACACATCACTTGGAAATCTGAAATGGAAGATTCGCACCTGGAACCCTTGTTCCAGATAAACTCCTGGACATTACATCTACAAAAGAGAAAATAGAGACAAGGTTGATCAACACCAAGCCTTATGGTGTCTGCCATACCTTAATTCTATAATGCAAATGTTAAATATTAAAGGGGCCAAAGAATGTGTGAATACAATATGTTAAATTGTTCTCTGATACGTAGAAGCTATGTGACATTATTAAATGCAAAAATGATCCAGAAACGGCTTTATATGCCCATTTACAACCCTAGGATTTTTACCTAGAATAAAATAGTCTGTTATTATTACCTTATTTGGAAGGGACATGAATAATAATGTTGAGCTCTACTCTGACTGGCCAATTGTTCTGAGATTGTTAATAGATGTTTCTGAGTGGTAAGTTTGTGTTTTTTAAGTATGGACCTGCAAAACTGTAACATTAATAGTAGAATTTCAGCCTAAATTCTAGCATTTAGCCTTAACTTTGCACGCTAACTTTGTTTTTAGCATTGTAACAACTTTGTAATTAATTTAATGTGTAATTTAATGTTCGGGTGTACATCACGACTGTAACGTCACAGTTATTGCATTAGAAAGAGGAAACAATCGTGTTTGAGGCTCATTACCACGTACAGAACTCTGATTATTTATCTATGCCTACGGTTTTACATTCTATGGCACCTTTAAATAAAAATTAATTTGGGACATTGCTGGCTATGTATACAAGCTATTGGCATATTAAAAAGCACTCAGGGAAAACAAAAAAGAAAGAAAATGTGACTCTGTAAAGCAAAGTAAAGGGGATTGCCTGCGGGAGTCTTGTGTTTATACAAAAACCCATTTGATTTAAGGTGCTGTCTAATACACTTTGTGATTTTTACTGAGATCCAAACAAACTGGCCATGACAAAACATCTGTGGAGAGATGTAAGAGCGAGAGATATAAATGCAATGGAAAGTTGGTTGTATCCTTGTAAATGAGAAGTGTGCGATTAATGCAAGGATTCTGCAGCAAAGTCTCCCATAGATGCGACTGCAGCTGCATTACAGGACAGATGGTCCAGTCAATGATGTGTATTTATGTCTGTCCCACAGAGAATATAGTACCTGTGATCAGATTTTTCGCAGGCCAAATATTAAACTACTGGATGTGATTGGTTACAGGTTTGTGGCATTGGAAGCAAGACGATTTTAAACCGCGGGAATGAGACTGTCTCAAATTTTATAGAGAAACTACTCAGCAATGGTGTTGCTGAATGATGAATTTTCACGTGGCTTGTCTTAAAACAGGGGGGTCAAAACTCTGCCCTGCAGAGTTTAGCTCCAATTTGCCTCAACACACCTGTCAGGTTGTTTTTATTCCTAGTAAGACATTAATTAGCTGCTTCAGGTGTGTTTGATTAGGGTTGAAACTAAACACTGAGCCCATACGGCAAAAAATGTATTTCTCCTGCCAAAAATAAATATTATATATATTCTAAATACATTTTGTAGAAAGTACTGCTTAATTAAATAAATGTTTCAATTTGAAAATATATATTATTATTATATTATTTATATATAAATTTCAAAATTAATTTCAGAGGCAACTAATATATATCTTATTTTACATCCGACATTGCAAAAAATATATTATTACTGGCGAAATATAGTAATATATGTAACATTTTATAAAGTATATTTTTGCAGTTGAAAATATATTTAATTTTAATCTTTTTAAGCCTGTCATGTTTACTGGTTTGTAATATACAAAGTTTTTCTTCATGTGAAAATAAATACTTTAAATTATATTTATAAAAAAATGGCCCAAAAATATACGTGAAAAATACATTTCAAAATATATTTCAACACCATATATTTTTGTATATTTGAAAATATATTTAAAATTATATTTGAAAATATATTGTTTTGCCATATGGGAGGACACCGACCCTGTTCTAAAGCATATTTAAAAGCTAAAACACCACAGACATATAAAAAACAATAAAAACCTAGTAGTGGTTACTAGCTAGTCATAATCTAGTCCCTCTGGCTCAAGTCTGTTAGATTTTTTGTGTAGTATTTTCAAGTAGATTTTATTTTCACTGGATACCCAGAGGCTTTGAGAGTATGGTGTGTTAAAAGCAAATCAATACTGGACAGAAAATGACTGCTCTGTATGTAGGCCATGCTTACTCTATAGCCTAAAGAAGAGATCAATGTGAAACTGTGGTGGAAAATTTTATCCTTACTTATTTTACCTTTACTTTTAATCTTTACTGTTTTATAATATTGAGCATGTATTACTGTTTATTAATAATTTTATGGTATAAGCTGCATAAGTTAACTAAGCTACATTTTTCTGTTTTGACCTTAAGTTTAGTTTGCTACGTGACATATAGTGATGGAAAATTACTATCTACTCGTCTGTACAGAATGTAACTGTAAATAAAATAGGATGTGAAAATGTCTAGCAGGCTAGCAGCTAAGTATAAAAGTTGGAAGTTCACCTTTCTCTGCACCGAATTGTCCAGATGGAAGTACCTCTTGCAAAATATTAAAATAATTTCAAACCGTATTGGGTTATGACTATAATTATTCATATGTTGAACAAGGTAAAAATTTCCGCAACAAAACTTAGTTTATAGGCTTTTACTACACATTTATTTGGTGTACTTCACACCCACAAGAACCGTTTCAGAAAGCACACTTATTTACGGTGCTATAAAAATGTCCTGAAACTAGGGATGCACCGATACCGATACTGGTATCGGCCTCGATACCACATTTTCTAAAGTACTCGTACTCGTTAAAAGTCCCCCGTTACCTGGAATCGATACCACGGTCTGAGAAATTTCTATGTTTGAGCAGCGTGTAAGGGGGTTAATGCCTCTTGTGTTGTAAAAAGAGGTAGAGTTTACAACAAACTAGAAAACTAGTCCTTTGTTTTTTTGTTAAATTATATGACTAAAGCTGTTACCTGTAAATTTAAATCATGTTTTTTATTAAGTACTCGGTATCGGTATCGGCAAGTACTGAAATGCAAGTACTCGTACTCGTACTCCAAAAAAGTGGTATCGGTGCATCCCTACCTGAAACAAATTAAATCTTTAAATGCTAACAGCATTTTTATATGCAACAGATCAACTTAAAGGGATAGTTCACCCAAAATTTTAAAATTTTGTCATCATTTACTCACTCTTACTCTTTGTCACAAACCTTTTAAATTTCTTTGGAAAATGGGGCATCTGATTGGTTTGGTTACAAACATTCCTCAAAAAATCTTCCATTGTGATAATCAGAACAAAGACATTTATACGGGTCCGTAAGAACATGAGAAGCAAATAAGTGAATTTTCATTTTTGGGTGAACTATCCCTTTAATAATAGGAAACCTGGACTTTTCTAACAACATTAACTCTATTATTGTCACTCTCTTTGTCGATCAATAAGGCCCAATGCATTTATTTGTCATGAATGTCCATTGCCTGCACTAAAAGTTGCTAATGCAATCTGTGTGGCATTGAAAATGACTATGTAATAGTATGTTTTGTAAGAAAATAATTGCTATAAATCTACAGTACAAAGAGTTCAGCACAGAGGGGTTTGGACAGCAGCCAGTGCAGACTGAATCTTGGATAGTATAGTTTATAGCAATGCTATGCAACTCCCACTGTAGTTGTGAGGTTTTACTATAACACAAAAGTATATGACTCTGTCACAATACCTAATATACTGTAGTGGCACAAATCACCAACTTGAATTCTTAAGCATATATACACAAACACACACACACAAAGGGATTTGGGTCAGAGCCCACATCTGTTTGAGCAAATGTTTAATAAGGGTCAGGCAGTGTTGGGCTCTCTCAGTAGGATTGTGGCTGTAGTAGAGGTTTTTTGTTAAGAGCCACATTCCCAAGCCTTGGGGAACAAAAGTTCAGACTGTGTTGCTAAATTTACACCAACTGATCGTGAATCAGATACAGTTCAATTTTTGTGCAGATTGCTCTTTACCTCTCCTCTAAATCTACACTACACATACTGGGTGTAGCGCGTTGAAAGCAAAAGCCAGCAATCACTGACACTCATTTTCCTGGCTCTTTAAGTATTGTTATGTCACCACAACATTCCCCCAACCTTTAGCAACCGCCTGATATATCAGTTTTCAAGAAACTCTGAAACAAAGGCTGGACAACTTGGCTAAGATCATTGCTACAGGCTATCCTTTTACCATACACGAAAGCAAAAAATATATAGTGTAAAAAGGCTGACCTGACCAATGCACGTTTACCTGAACTTAGTCTAGTTTTTGGTTCCTTGAGGGAACTAGTGTTCCCCTAGTATAGTCTTTAACTAAGGCTCAATCATTTTAATCCCCTAACATTTGATTTTGGGTGACATTTTTTAGACAAGCACTAAGCCTCTCTCTGAAATGTAAAACAAATATAATCCCATATGAGCAGATGCACATTGGACATACATGACCATAGGACTGTTTGTTATTATTCATTTCGACTGTTTAGATTTCACAGATGGTGACAGATACTATAGTGGTCTCAATACACTGTACTCTGACTGGGACCAAGACCCAAGGCAGCCTTGCTGCCTCACAAGGCAATGACTTTGGCAGCATGAAGGCAACTTCTGGAAACTGATGCTTTCTTGGCCGACATTTTATTTCTTCTAACGCGCCCATGCTCAACGAATCACATTCCCCATGCACACACTTATAAAATTGTGGGACAAGTTGTTGAAGGTATCTCAGGAAGTAAAACAAACATTGAATGCGGACGTGCCTTGATGCCTTCCTGCCTTGTTTCCACCATATACAGTAACACAGCCCAACTCTGATTTTCTAATGGGCGTAGGGTACGTTACCAAAAAATACACCTATATACCCCATTTAACATGAGACACATTTTAGTGCAAATGTATGCATCTTACCGGCAGAAAGCACCAATACCGTCAATCACGTAACACTGCCCTCCATTGAAGCAGTAAGCGTTGAAGACCTTACACGCAGAGAGACATGTCCCATTTATACGCTGAAATCCAGGAAGACAACCAGTGTTAGCTCTTGGTGAACCTGCTGTATTTGAAGCCCCAGATGCACCATCATCAAGGCCAGAAGGTTTGGCGTTAGAAGGGACTGCGGCACCAACAAAGGGCCAGTTTTCATCCTCCATGTCTGGTGGTGATGGTTGGGTATCATCTGGGTAAACTACAGTGGGGGAGTAGTCAGGTGACAGATAATCATAAAAATCAGAAAGTGTCCAGGACGTTGGATCTCCTCCCTGAAGCTCCTGAGCCCAAGCAGGAGGGTCGTCGTTGATATGATGATGAGGAGGAGGATTGTAAAAATCAACCGTGATGATTTCTTCAGTTGGGGAATGGGTGGACTCATGATCTGTGTCTGCATGTGTCTGGTCGACATCTAAAAACGTCCCATCTGCTTGTAGTATCTCACTCTTCGGGCCTGGGCCGGTGTCCTTGATGCCCTCCTCATTAAAATCTAGTTCGGACCGGCCTCGTGTTCGGGGTGCAGCCAGTGTGGGAAGTTTGGCAGCCAGATCCATCAGGTGTTCCCGCTCAGATGACTTGACACTGGTTGTGGTCCCACTTTCTCCACCGCTGCCAGGTTCCTCTCCTGCTCGTGGTTTCCGAGAGTGAACCTGGGCATGGATGACGTGTGTGGCCTCACCCAGAAGTGCAGCTTTAAGCCCCACCCCATTTGATTTAGAGGAGTTTGTGTAAGTAGAATTGGAGATGAATGAACTACCTGAAAAACATAAACAGACGTTAGTCAACTTTATTTTGCTGGTTGGAAATGAAAAGCAGTTTTACAATTTAACTTGACAAATAAGACATTAAACTGCATTGAAAATCGGTTGTCTGTGACATCTGTGACCAATCATACTCATGCATCCACACATATACACAACATAACATAATGTGCTTTATGCCTCAATGCATCTTATATTAAAATTACTATCCTCTATTCACATCTGTTGAAGGCATGTTACTGCAGCACGCAGATGTGAGCACACAAAGTCCCTACAGCATCTGGCAAAGAATCATGGTGCACAGACAGCCAATACAACCATAATACTTTTTCATAGACTTCGGTTTTTATACATGCAATCCCCAACAAGTTCACATATATTGGAAGATGACCTAATCCTGGCATTCTTCCTGTGCATTAGATTGAGATCATCCATGCCGTACAAGACCTCCCCAAGTATTTAGTTATTTTTATTGCAAACTTAGCAACTTTACAGCCATGCAGTACAACAAAAGACAAATATTACACTCACTTAGCAAATCTGCTTAATTATTTAGTGTTGTGTGCGAGGACCCGGATTACTTTCCAAAGCAGCTTGTGATTCCTGGATTAGGAGCTCTGATTTACTAATGTACCCCCCTTCAGTCTGAGCCAGAATTGGGATTCAGATTAGGATTAAGAGCTGAAGGTTGTAACTCGCACTGGTCGATTTGGAGAGCACACGGCCAAAATAAAAAAGCTCTCAAACATAATAATTGGGAATTCCTCTGTAGCATAACACATCTCTCCAACCTAATTTATTGTCATTTGGGAGCCAACAGTGTCAGGTCTGAGTACAATGCAGTCCTCCACTAACATAACTGTAATTAAATGTCACATATACTATATAATGGACATCTATGTTTGATCTGACTAACTAATGAAGGTGTACACTCTATAAAGTTTTGGGTTATTTTCAACCCAGCGTTGGGTCAAAATGGACAAACCCAGCCATTGGGAAATCCAAAATGGACATCTATGTTTTCTATGACTAACTAATGAAAGCGTGCAATTTAAAAACGGATGGGTTATTTCAACCCAGCGTTGGGTGAAAATGAACCCAGCCATTTGGTAACCCAATTTTTTTATATTTGACCCAACATTTTGGGTTGAAACAACCCAATATAGGTTAAATAAATTACAACCCATCAGGTTGAGTTCGTCCCATTTTCAGAGTGTAGGCTTATCGCAAACAAATTGTTGATTTGTACTAATTGATCTTCCTGTATTTGATTGACAGTGTGAAATTCAGTTTCCATGGTTCATTCTTAGTGCAATTCCTTTTCATTGTAAATCAAATGTGTCACACGTCCACCCCTGACAGAGAGTCTCACACACACAGTTGCCAAGAAGCCATGAAAAGTAGCTGCCGTCCTGGAACATCTCAAAAGCTATGAAGAACACTGAGCTCTCTGTCCTCTCCGCTTGAATCATTTCCTCCCTTTCTTTCATTCATTTATTCACACGACCCCCCGAGAGGAACACAGAGATCATTACGTATGCACGAATCATTTCTCAAGTACCACAAGCGACTTTAACCATTCCAGTAAGTTCTAATATTAGGTTCTCACCACCATGATGTTTATTTGAAAGCAATTCCAAAAATAGCAGCGATACCTGTATTTGGAATGGCGGGAACGAATCTGAATCAAAACATTTTCTCCTCTCAAAGGAATAGGAGCAAGACAAGAGCGTACAAGGTTCTTATCATTTGCATAGCTCTTCACAGAGGGGTCAAGTGAGAGAAAAGAAAGGTCAGAGAAAAAGTAGGTGAAAGAAAAATAGCACAAAAACACACATCTATGCTGTTTCGAAATGGGTGGTGAAGATGAAAAAAAAATAACGAGTGTCTGTTTCTCTTTCCGCTTTTCTAAAGACCAGCGCCAAAATCCTTTGAGAGGGATTTCTGTTCTCTGTTTAGTAAGCATGTCATGACATCAAGAACGAAGAGGGAAAGTGGGGCGAAAGGGTTGTAAGACTGAGAGAGAGAAAGAAATCAGGGAAATAGAGCCGCTTTCCAACTATTTTCTCATGACCTCACCAGAGAGACATTTAAATCTATATGAGTGTGTGAAAGTATGTTTTTTCTCACCGTGTCCATGCCCAGTTTTTTATGAAAAACTAATTCCTATAGGATGTGCAAAACTTTCTGAATGATGCCGAGCTTGCAGGTGCAGCTTGACTACATTCATTCCGCCCTACCGTGGCGTGCAGAAAACCCATTCTTACAAATATAAACCAACCAAACATCTAACTTACTCTACTTTTACATTTAATTACAACAAATTTGCTTTTTATTCAACAGCATTGCTGAATTTAATTCACACTCATGCACTTTGTTATAAATAGTACTGAGATGCTGCCTGGCGGGAAAGCTGGCACGGTTCTCCTGGGCATCGAGGATGGGATGTAGGAACACAGCAGTGCTGTTACAAATCCAAACAGACACAGAGATGCCAGGCCTGTGCGACTAATAGTGCCAAACAAGAAAATGCACCACTCTACTGTTTTCCATCATACATGATCTCTATTATACAGTAATACACAAACACCTGCTCACCTTAAATGAGCAACTTGAGTTTAACAAATATGCAGCTCTAGCAAAAAGTATACAGCAAGAATCAGCATTTCAAGCATTGAAAAAAGTCTCCAACTATTCTGAAAGCATGGCTTTGACTGCACAAACAGTAAAAACCAGCAAGTGTCCAACAGGTTGTGAAGTTTTATAAGTCTCCAGCAGTGTGGACAGCTCTAGTGTCAGCGGCCAGTAGGATAAATACTGTCAGCCCTTACTGTGAGCTCCATACGGACAGACTAGGCAGGCGCTTGTTGACGCTAATGCTCATTGACAGTTTCTGCTGTTAGTAGAGCTCAGTGGCAGATGGGCGCCTTGTGCCGTGCATGGAAAAAATCATAGCAATTCTTTCAAGACAGCACCCAAATGCAATGATCTGAGGTTGGTATACATTTTTAAATAAAGACCAAATTAAGTCAATTCTATTAATATGCAGCAGAAAAGGTCATGGGTTTAAACCCAGGGAATACTTAAAAATAGTTTACTTTGTAATGCACTGTGGCATTGGATAAAAGCGTCTGCTTAATGCATAAATGTAATGTAATTTAAATAGCACTTTTCTTAATGCACATGGTTTCAAACCAGCTTAATTACATGTTTTAAATCTATAAGGTCCTCATTGAGCATTTGCATTAAACCATCATTTACAAAATAATGATATAGGTTGTCTGCTCCCCCCCAGACAGACAAGTGTTCCTGTCGCTCAATTATTTGCATTGCTGTAGCCACGCAAAGGTCATGGGTTCGATCCCCAGGGAACAAATATACTGATGAAAAAATGCATAGAATGAATGCACTGTAGTTGCTTTGGATAAAAGCATCTGCCAAATGCATAAATGTAAATGTCTCACAGCACGCCTTATAGCTGAAGGACAGAATTGGTGGGATTTTTGTGAATGTATCCAGCCTCTCTCTCGTTCAAGGTAGAGGATGTGAGTGTATTGACATAGGATTGCAGCCAGGTCTTGGCAAAACAACAAAGAAGAGTTGCAGCCTTTTGTCACAGCATGTTCACCAAAGCAATTTCAGTTGGGGACTAGCAATGTGCGTTTCAATTATAGTAATGTTTGTCTCTAGAATATCATTATAAACAGAATAGAAAAAATGGAGGGTGAAACAGATACTCACTGGCTACCAATTTTAAGCCATAACTGTTGATTGAAATGATAAAAAAGACTAATTCTTGAACTTGTTCCAAAGATGGACTAAATAAGAGTCCAGATATCAGATGACTTTTACAAGAGGATTTGTACTTTTGGTTTTTCCATTCCTTTAATTTAACTTTGTCCCAAATTTCCTATAAATAAAAATGGGAAACACCCACTGAGATCTACGCCTAATCAATACAGTCGATCACTTTTTAACAGGAAGTATGTTAATCAATAATTCCAGGCAAGTGAACCATTGATGTTCCCATTCTCACAAACACAATCCCTATTTCCAACATTGCAGATCTACATGGCTGAATGGACGTCTCTGTAGAAAGACAACATGTTCATGCTATGAAGGCAAACCCAAAACAAGCATCTGTTATGTTAATGGTTTTGAAAAAAGGCTTTATTTAAAAAAAAGATTAATTTTTCATCCATTCTCTTGTAATTTTGAGGTGAAATATAACCTTGGCAAACTCTCGACAGGGTAGTGTCACCTGGGTTGCTAAAGGCCAGACCAAAGGTCAGATCTCTCATTAAAGTCAAATTGCATACAGTTCTACTTCCTGTGCTGACGTCTGAAAGGTGCACGCGATGATACAAAGTTGGCTAAGAGGTCAGTAGTTCAAGTAAAGAGCGGTTACTATTCCAAATTATAATTTCTTGCTTGCTTTAAAACGTTTATATGAAAAGTTAACCTAAACATGGGAATACTTTATAAAAAAAGGTTATTTAAAGGGGCCATGACATGAAAATCTGACTTTTTCCATGTTTAAGTGCTATGATTGGGTCCCTAGTGCTGCTATCAACCTAGAAAATTTGAAAAAGATCAACCCAGTAACTTAGTTTTGGTAAATCATTCTCTACAAGCACATGAAAAAATAGGTCGTTGAAATTTGGCTCTCCTTATGATGTCATAAGGAGCTCTTATTATAATAATCCAACCCCTTAATCCAACCACAGCACTGCCATTTAGTGCAGAGAGAAAATAATTCACAGAACAATTGAGTTTCAATTTCAACAAACCACCATCATTGTGATCAGTGTTTGCACTTGATCTGCACATGTGCATTTTAGAGGACACACCCAGAACGGCACATTTTTGCACACACCTACAAAGTGGCAATTTTAACATGCTATAATAAATTATTTATATGGTATTTTGAGCTAAAACTTCACACATGTGCTCTGGGGACACCAAAGATGTATTTGACATCTTAAAAAAGTCCTGTGACATGGGCCCTTTAATAATGGATGTATGCACTTCTTGGAGCTTCACCAGGAGAATACATTTAGAGAAAATCTTCATATGTCGGTGAACAATTTCTTTAGGTCAACATCCTAGTGATGAAGCCTTTCAGCGTGTTTTCATTTAGCAAATATCTTAAACTATGGAGTACATTTAAACTTTCACTACTTGATCAAGAAACGACCATATCCAATTTTTTCATCCTTCCATTTCCAAAAGGTTAAAGCTAATATCACTGTTAAAAAAAAGAAAACGTGCACATTTGCAGCCCGATAAATGATATATTTATATACTTACCATTAGCATATAACGGTATGATGTAAACAAGCAGGACGCTGGACAGCACCGTTGACTTCCAACCAGCTGAACAAAATAGCGCGCATCTAGAGTTCATCATCATGACACCAGCTAAAGATTTAGTTAACTCAACCAAAGCGATCTGCTTTTTAAGTTATAAACACGCAATGGATATTATGCAGAATTGACCAAAAATCCTGGACAAATGGTTCCGTTGACTCCTTACAAAGCGCGCTGCTTCATACCAACTTCGGATGTTGTTTTCAGCGGTCGCCTCAGTTGTTGTTCCTCT